>NW_026530784.1:0-111684 GCF_014839835.1 Dryobates pubescens
TGGCTTTTTGAGCGTCTGTTCTTCTCGGTCTTTGGTGTATTGATCTACAAGTATTGCCTGGGTATGATTATCGATAAGATAGGTAAATATATAATGCAAAAATTATATTTGTGGTTTAAGTACAAGATTCGGCTTCTGTATGATCAGTGCCTGGAATTCTTTTATGTTAAAAAGTACAGGAATGTTACATCTAGCACACTCCCTATTGAGATAAAAGAGTTTAAGATTCCGCTCGGTGAAAGGGTAATTTTAAGTGATGGCTGGGATCCAAAGCTGATTTTCTTGATGTGTGTAGTCCTGCTGCTGGTGATAAGTAATGTGTATTTGCTAGTGACACTGTACCGGGAGAGAAAAGTTTATAAGGCATGTTTTGTTATTAGACGGAGGACAAAGAGACGAAAACGCCACCCTAGCTCTGTTTCAGGAACATCCAGTGAGGATGATAATGGAGAATCTGTGTCAGTTAAAGATAAAGCTAAAAAGTCAATCGGCAAGGCAGCTCTGAATAGCAATGGTGATGATTCTGGCAAGCAGCCAGGGGCTACAGTAGCCCCAAACATGGCGGCTCCTGTGTCCCAGGCAGCCACCATTAACGAGGCAAAGTCATTTCCTCCTTCTTCCATGGCAGGAGCGGAAGCGTCCTCCAAAGCAACTAATCTGTCTCAAAGCTTATCAGCTTCTGATAATAAGGCAGCTGGAAACCCAAACACAGCTCCAGTAAAGCAAGTAGCAGTTTTAACAACAAGGAAGGGTAAGACTAAAGCTGATTCAGGAGCTGACGGGGATGCACAGCAAGGTTCTTCTGCTGGGGAGGAAGAGAAAATCTGTCTTAAAAATATAGCTGAGTTATTGAGATCATCAGAGGATCGAGATGCATCTCTTGGTAGGACAGCAGCTAGTGGTGGTGCTTCTCAGCTTAAAGGGATCCTTGAGAGGTTGTTGGGACCACAAGTTGAGGAACAGGAGGCAGAGGAGCAAGAACAAGATGACATAACCGACTGCTCTTCACCACGGGAGGAGCTTAGAAATGTGAGAAAAGACTATCTCAGAGCAGATAAGGAGCCAGTTCTCGCTTGGCTTGGTAGATGCTATGATACAGGTGCTCCAGCTCTAATGGTTGGAGACAAGTCAGCAGCCCAGCTAGGAACTCTCTCAAAGGATAATGGAATAGATAGACATCTAGGCAAGGCTCTCGGTAAGGTTAATCTGTGGATACGCCTTCTAATGGCGGTTCTCATGAGATACCCTTCCCGAGATGATCTTCCATGGAATCCTAAGCCCTGGACTACCATAGATGAGGGAATCAAGCGTCTGAGAGAATTTGCTGTTAGAGAGGTACTCTATGGTGAACATGAATCTCTGAATCCTGATGATGTTCCTGTAGGAAATGGTCTTACTAAAAAGCTCATCAAGCTTGCTCCTTCCAATTATGCAAACATTCTGGCAAGCAGAATTGTAGCAAGAAATTATGGTGGAGCTCCTCTTACGGTTGGCCAATTCACTGATCAATTGAGACAATTGGATGATAGCATGACACGTGTTTCTTTGGTTTCAGCCATTGAAACTCTGTCTGGAAAACTGGAGAATTGCATGAAAGAGCTGAAGGATGAATTTAAAAACACCATCTCCCAATTGGCACAAAGAGATGATTCCAATTCTTCCTCCAGGTGGGTACAGGTTTCATCTGTGAGGAATAGACATCCTCCAAGGAGGTCATTCCAAAACAGATCAAACCAAAACAGACCACCAAGGCAGTCACGTAGGACTATTTGGATTACCCTGCGTGATCAGTTTGGTGAGAACATGAACAGGTGGGATGGTCAACCAACTTCTAATCTTTTCAGGAGACTGAGAGAACTGCAAAGTGGCAGAACCCGAGGTAGCAATACCAGAAGGGTAGCTGTTACTTCTACAGTTCCCCAGGACAACTCTAGTAGCTCCAACAGTGGCTCCAGTTCTAACACTGCACAGTGTGCTCGTTGCACCTGTGGACATGTTCCCCATAACTAGGGGTGCCCTGCCTCCCGCCAGGGGGAGGAGAGGGGTAATACAGATAACAGAATCTATTGGGATGTGTACATCCAGTGGCCTGGCACTTCACACTTTCAGAAGTACAGGGCCTTGGTTGACACAGGAGCTCAGTGCACCATATTGCCATCAAATTATCAGGGATCAGAGTCCATAACTATTCTGGGAGTCACTGGTGGATCTCAAGAGTTAAGTAAAGTGGAGGTTAATATAAGCTTAACTGGTAAACAATGGAAAAAGCATACAGTTGTGACCGGACCTGATGCACCTTGTATTTTGGGAATTGATTTTCTGAGAGAAGGGCGTTTCAAAGACCCTAAAGGTTACAAATGGGCTTTTGGAGTAGCTTCTGTAGAAATTGATGGACAAAAACTGAAGCTGTCTGCTAGACCTGAGCTTTCTGATGACTCTGCAGTTGTGGGACAACACAAGATTCAGGACATTAAGTTGCCGGTTGCTTCTCGGACTGTGCATCACAGACAATACAGAACCAACCGTGACTCTTTGTTGCCCATTCAGAATCTGATTCGTCAGTTGGAGAGTCAGAAAGTCATCAGCAAAACTCATTCACCTTTCAACAGTCCAGTGTGGCCTGTGCGAAAGCCGAATGGAGACTGGCGTCTGACAGTGGACTACCGAGCCCTGAATGAAGTAACTCCGCCTATGAGTGCAGCAGTACCAGACATGATGGAACTCCAGTATGAGCTGGAATCCAAAGAGGCCAAATGGTATGCTACCATAGACATTGCTAATGCCTTCTTCTCTATTCCCATAGCAGAGGAATGCAGGCCTCAGTTTGCTTTCACCTGGAGAGGAATCCAGTACACTTTCAACAGACTGCCAATGGGCTGGATCCACAGCTCCAGCATCTGTCATGCAGTAATCCATGATGCTCTGGAGGAAGGTGGTGCTCCAGAACACATCCAGTTCATCGATGATATCATCGTCTGGGGTAAAACTGCTGAGGAAGTCTTCGAGAAAGGTAACAAAATCATGGACATTCTCCTGAATGCAGGTTTTGCCATCAAGAGAGACAAAGTGAAAGGTCCTACCACAGAGATCCAGTTTCTGGGAGTGCAGTGGCAGGATGGACGCCGACACATTCCAGTGGATGTGGTAAATAGAGTCTCTACCATGGCAAATCCCACGAACAAGCAAGAAACTCTACGTATCTTGGGGATAGTGGGATTTTGGAGACTACACATTCCTGGATACAGTCAGATTGTGAAACCTCTGTATGATGTGACTCGAAAGAGGAACAGTTTCCACTGGGGACCTGAACAACAAGCAGCCTTTGACCAGATAAAGCAAGAAGTAGTCCAAGCAGTGGGTCTGGGACCTGTGCGAGATGGTCCAGACATTAAGAACATTTTGTACACGGCTGCAGGTGACAATGGTCCAACCTGGTGCTTGTGGCAAAAAGCTCCAGGTGAGACACGTGGACGACCTCTTGGTTTCTGGAGTCGAGGTTACAGAGGTTCAGAGGCTAATTACACTCCAACAGAGAAAGAGATTCTAGCTGCCTATGAAGGAGTGAAAGCAGCTTCTGAAGTAATTGGAACTGAGTCACAACTTCTCTTAGCTCCCAGATTGCCAGTTTTGAATTGGATGTTCAAAGGCAAAGGTTCCACACCACATCATGCCACAGATTCCACCTGGTCTAAGTGGATGGCCCTGATAACACAGAGAGCTCGAATGGGAAATCTTGAAAGACCTGGTCTGGTGGAGGTGATCTCGAGTTGGCCTGAAGATACCAACTGTGCTAAACCTCCAGAGGAGAGAGTAACTCGTGCTGAGGAAGCTCCTCCTTACAATGACCTTTCTGATGATGAAAAGAAATATGCTTTGTTCACAGATGGTTCCTGTCGTCTCGTCGGGAACAAGCGAAGGTGGAAGTCCGCAGTGTGGAGTCCAACACGCCGAGTTGCAGAGGCGAAGGATGGAGAAGGAGAGTCCAGTCAGTTTGCAGAGGTAAAAGCTGTCCAGCTAGCTCTCGACGTGGCTGAACGTGAGAGATGGCCAAAGCTTTATCTCTACACCGACTCATGGATGGTAGCCAATGCTCTATGGGGTTGGCTAAAGAACTGGAAAAAGAATGGCTGGCAGAGGAAAGGAAAACCCATCTGGGCAGCTGAACTGTGGCAAGACATTGCTGATCGAATCGAGAGAATTCCAGTGAAAGTGAGACACATTGATGCTCACATTCCCAAGAGCAAAGCTACTGAGGAACAGCAGCACAACCATCAGGCAGATCTAGCTGCAAGAGTTTCTCAAGTAGACAAGGACTCTGAACTTGATCTCGACTGGAAACACCGAGGTGAGATATTCTTAGCTCGGTGGGCTCACGATTCATCAGGACATCAAGGCAGAGATGCAACATACCAATGGGCTCGTGACAGATCCATAGACATTTCCATGGATGCCATCACACAAGTCATCCATGACTGTGACATTTGTGCTGCTATTAAGCAGGCAAAGAGAATTAAGCCCTTGTGGTATGGTGACAGATGGTCCAAATACAGGTATGGTGAAGCTTGGCAGATTGACTACATCACTCTACCACGTTCTCGTTCTGGTAAGCAGTACGTGCTTACTATGGTAGAGGTGAACACCGGATGGCTGGAAACTTACGCAGTCCCACATGCAACTGCACGCAACACCATTCTCGGTCTGGAGAGACAGATCCTGTGGAGACACGGAACTCCAGAGAGGATTGAGTCAGACAACGGAACTCACTTCAAGAACAACCTTGTAAAGAGCTGGGCAAAAGAGCACGGTATTGAGTGGATTTTCCATATTCCTTACTATGCACCAGCTGCAGGGAAGATTGAACGCTACAACGGTTTGTTGAAGACCACTCTCAAAGCCATGGGAGGTGGATCTTTGAAAAACTGGGAGAAACATTTAGCACAAGCAACCTGGCTGGTGAACAGTAGAGGTTCAGTGAACCGAGCTGGACCTGCACATTCTGATCTGCTACAGAAAGTAGAAGGTGATAGAGTTCCTGTTGTTAGGGAAAAGAATCTGTTAGGTAAAACTGTTTGGGTATTTTCGCCCTCAGGAGAGGCTAAACCTGTCCGAGGGGTGGTTTCAGCAGAAGGTCCGGGTCACACTTATTGGGTAATGCAAGAGAATGGTGAAATTCAGTGTATTCCACAAAGAGATTTAACTTTAGCTGAGAGAGTTTAATTTCAGAATGTTGTACAGCTACAGCGCGTCCAAAGGAAAGAGTCCCTGAGGAATCTACGGTGCACGAACCCTGAGAACCCTGAGAGCCCTGAGTCAACTGAGAGTCCCTGAGTCCCTGTTTCCCTTTTTCTTCGCTTCGTCTGCGGAGAGACAAACTGTTTTCCATTTTCTTGATTTTGGATTTTCTTGGACTTCTGAATCATCTACATCTGAGTATAGCCGGAATGGACGATGAACTTAACTTACGAACTGTAAATATTGTTCTGGATTGGATGGACAGTACGAACAGCCAATGAAATTGTTTAGAAAGGGGTGGACTGTGGTCGTTTGAGGCTGTGCCTTTAAGAACAAACACTGCTGGAACACACTGGCTAATGTTTTTGGTACTAGAACCAAAACATTCTGATATTCTAAACGAATTTCATTGGTTGATAAACAAAAATTCAGCTTTAGATTGTGAAGCGGTTGGAAAATTTTTTCCTCAGTTCAGTTCGGTTTGGGAGTTGGGGGAGTTTGGTGTTTCAGCCTGTTCTCCCTGCCTGCTTCTTCTGCGAACTGCTGGACTTGGCCTTCAGATAAGCAAACACTAATCCTGCATGGGCTTTTGAAGCTTGCTAACAACTCTTTTCCTTAGTAACTTGCCTTTCTCTCTCTCTAACCCCTTTTTGGGGAAAAAGGGAGGTAAGGGGGGGAGAGAGGGGGTTCCAAAGAGGGGATCCCTCCCTGAGGGAGGGATTTTTGTTGTGTTATTTGTCTTTGCTGTGTATTTCTGTGTATATATTGTAAATACCTGTATATATTGTGTTATATATAACCTGCTTTCCATATATGCTTGTAAATATATAGCTTTTGCTCTTCGACTGAGTTAGCTGTGGTTTCTTACTCTGTGGAGGAGGGAGAGCTAAGCCCTCTCTCAACCTACCACAAGTATTAACCTTCTTTACCAGTAGGATGCAAATGTATCATATTTCAAAGGCTGTTGAAGGTCCCTTAAGGAATCCAAGGAACAGGGAATTCTGCCATGCATGCCAAAGCCTCCAGCCCCTGAAGCCTTCAGAGATAACTGAGCTGTTTATTACTGATCTTTCCCAGAGCAGCTTTGGAGCCAAGCGAATGCTGCTCCCTCCCTGCTGAAGACGGGGAGAAGGAGCTCACTTGTGCTGCAGAAACTGGGCTGCAATGCTGCCCTGCAGATGAGCTGGGCTGGTCACTCACCACTCCTTAGCTGCCTCAATTTGGCAATGGATGTGGCCACTCTGATGGTTGCTCCTTTTCCATGTATTCATAGACTCACAGATGGTTTGGGGTGGAAGAGAGCTTTAAGCCATCTAGTCCAACCTCCCTGCAGTCAACAGGGACACCTTCAACTACATCAGGTTGTTCAGAGCTCCAGACAACCTGATCTGGAATGTTTCCATGGATGGAGCATCTACCACCTCCCTGGGCAAACTGGCACAGGGTCTCACCACCCTCAGTGTTAAATACTTCTTCTTTCTATTTAGTCTGAATCTCTCCATCACCCCTTCTCCTGTCACAACAGGCTCTGCTAAGAGGATTGTCCCCATCTTTCTTTTGAGTTCTGAAAGGGGCCTGAAAGGTCTCCCTGGAGCCTTCTCTTCTCCAGGATGAACAATCCCAACTCTCAGCCTGGCCTCACAGCAGAGGGGTTACATCCCTCCCACCATTGCTATGGCCTCCTCTGGACCAGCAGGTCCATGTCTCTCCTGTGCTGAGGACTCCAGAGCTGGACCCAGCACTGCAGCTGGAGTGTCAGCAGAGTGGAAAAAAAGAGTCAAAATCCCCTCCTTCCACCTGCTGTCCAGGCTGTTGGGGATGAAGCCCAAGACATGGTTGGCTTCTAGGCTGTGAGTGCCCATTTCTGGGTCACCTTCAGCTTTTTATTTACAAAATAATAATATAGAAATAGAAATAGAAATAGAAAAGACCAGGTTGGAAGAGACCTTCAAGATCATTGTGTCCAACCTATCATCCAACACCACCTAATCAACTAAACCATGGCACCAAGCACCCCATCAAGTCTCCTCCTGAACACCTCCAATGATGGTGACTCCACCACCTCCCCAGGCAGCCCATTCCAATGGGCAATCACTCTCTCTGTGTAGAACCTCTTCCTAACCTCCAGCCTAAACCTCCCCTGGTGCAGCCTGAGACTGTGTCCTCTTGTTCTGGTGCTGGTTGCCTGGGAGAAGAGACCAACCTCTGCCTGTCTCCAACCTCCCTTCAGGTAGTTGTAGAGAGCAATAAGGTCACCCTTGAGTCTCCTCCAGGCTGAGCAACCCCAGCTCCCTCAGTCTCTCCTCATTGGGCTTGTGTTCCAAACCCCTCACCAACTTCATTGCCCTTCTCTGGACACATTCCAGCAACTCAACATCCTTCCTAAACTGAGGGGCCCAGAACTGGACACAGGACTCAAGGTGTGGCCTAACCAGTGCAGTGTACAGGGGCAGAATGACCTCCCTGCTCCTGCTGGCCGCACTGTTCCTGATGCAGATAGCAAATAATAAAGATCATCCAGTTCCAACCCCCCTGCCATGGCCAGGGACACCTCACACTACATCAGGTTGCTCAGAGCCACATCCAGCCTGGCCTTAAAAACCTCCAGGGATGAGGCTTCCACCACCTCCCTGGGCAACTTCTTCCAGTGTCTCCCCACCCTCATGGGGAAAAACGTCTTCCTGATACCCAATCTGAATCTATCCATTTCTAGTTTTGTTCCATTTCCCCCTAGTCCTATCACTCCCTGACACCCTAAAAAGCCCCTCCCCAGCTTTATTGTAGCCCCCTTCAGATAATGAAAGGCCACAATAAGGTCTCCTTGGAGCCTTCTCTTCTCCAGACTGAACAGCCCCAACACTCTCAGTACCTTCCTGTTCCTCCAACCTGCAATACCGCTCTTACTTGCCCACAGCAACGTGCTTGTAGCTGGTGCCCATTTTGGCAGCTGGGCCACCTGTGGGTTTTTGTTGGTTTAGTTTTTTGGGGTTTTTCCCCCTCAGTTTATTCCCTGGGAAATTTGAATCCTTTACCCTTTGAGAGATGTGGATTTGACCACAAAGTTTCCTGAACAGATTTGTGAATAATATTTGGCCTCAGTTGTTCCAGGGGAGTCTGATGTTGGCTGTTATGGAAGACTTTTTTTCCCTGAGAGGGCTGTCAAGCCCTGGGACAGGCTTCATGAGGAGGTGGTGGAGTCACCATTCCTGAAGCTATTTAAAAGTTGTGTAGCTGTGGTGCTGAGGGACGTGGTTTAGTGGTGGACTTGTCTGTGTTGGGATAACAGCTGGGCTTGATGATCTCAAAGGTCTCTTCCAATCAAAACAATTCTATGATTCTGTTCCACGATTCCAATATATTTATCGTGAGTCCACACAGTGAAAATTGCAGTGAATAGTGAATTCAGGAGACAAAGCTTGCAGCCAGCTCTCCCAAACATCAAGACAGCACAGGAGTGACCTACTCTAGGTGATCCTGCTCCAGCAGGGGGGTTGGACTCAATGCTTTTTCAAGGTCCCTTCCAACCCCTAACATTTTGTGGTTCTGTGAATAACAGCACTGAGAATGATTTTCCATGGAGCTGGATCTTTTTGGGAGCAAGACTGAACTGAGACCACCAAGGCTGTTACTGAGGTTGTTTGTGTACTCTGGTCTTAACAACAGTTTCCCTGAACAACCCCTTCCAGGGTTTTATTAGCCTCACAGATATATTGTTTTCTTAATCTGAATTCAAACTAATCATAATTTGAAATCAAACCAGCCAGTTGTTCTTTCTTCAGCATCTAAAGAACATTCTTCCCTCTCCTTTTTGCAATTACCTTTTATAGATAGGAAGAAAACTCTTGCAAACTGCTCAAAATAATTTCCTCTATCCTTTTCTATCTTTCTGAACTGCTCCTCTGGCTCTCTGGGAGCATTCCCTTGCTTAGCTCAGAATCACAGAACAGTGGAGGCTGGAAGGAACCTCTGGAGAGGTTCACCTAAAACAGGTTGCATAGGATACACATCCAGGTAGCTTTTAAAAGTCTCTAGAGAAGGAGACTCCATAACCTCTCCAGGCAGCCTGCTTCAAGGTTCTGGCACCCTAGCAAGAAAGAAGATTTGGCTGATGTTCAAATGAAACTTTCTGTGTTCCAGTTTGTGCCCATTGCCCTGGTCCTGTTGCTGGACACCACTGGAAAGAGTCTGGCCCCACCCTCTTGACCCCCACTCTTTAGCTCTTGCTGAGCATTGAGCAGATCCCCTCTCAGGCTGCTCTTCTCCAGGCTCAACAGCCCCAGGGCTCTCAGCCTTTCCTTCTCACAGAGATGCTCCTCAGTATCTTTGTAGCTTCTTCTGCTCTCTCTCCAGAAGTTCATTGCCTCTTCTGAACTGGGGAGCCCAGAACTGGACACAGTACTCCAGCTGTGTCCTCACTAGAGCAGAGGTGGGGGAGAACTTCCCTCCACCTGCTGGCCACATTCTTCTTAATGTACCCCAGATGACCTTTGGCCTTCTTGTCCCCAAGAGCTCATTGCTGGCTCTTGGTGAACTTGTGCTCCACCAGCACTCCCACGTCCTTCTATGCTGAGCTGCTTTCCAGCAGGTGACCCCTCACCTGCACCGCTGCATGGGGGTTATTCCTCCCCAGGTGCAGGACTCTCCACTTGTCCCCGTTGAACTTCATGAGGTTCTTCTCTGCTCAAGTCTCCAGCCTGTCCAGGCCATCCATTATCTGGATGTTTCTCCAAGTCTGTTGCTTGCTTTGCATTTCAATCCGCTCCCCCAAGTTTTCCTCAGCATTATCTACAATTATTTTTGTTATGCTCACTCTCTGCTCCTCACTAATGGGAATACAGGCTGGGTCCAGCATCTCCCTTGGCATCTCCTTGCTGACATGTACTATTGATAACTCTCTTCCCTACAGTTGTTCAGTGTCAGTCTCTGGTCGTTCCTTGTGGATGAGAAAGCAATTTAAAAGTCATTAAGACTCTGCCCTCAAACTATTACATGAAGCTGTCCACTTGGATGTATTTTTAGCCATGTCCCTTGTGTTTCATACCTCGGGGGGGGGACTTGAATTATTTTTGCTCTTTCTTTCTTTTATATACTGCTGTAGAACTTGACATGACTGGAGCAAGGGGCACTGAAGAAATTAATCAGAGTCTGATTTAAAAAAGAAAAAACAAATTACTTCTTCACACAGCAGTACTGTCTTCTGGGACTTATGGCTGCTGGAGTTCATGAAGGCAGATGGTTTTCCTCAAGTCAGGAAAGGATGAGACAGCTGCACAACCAAGATGCCCTCAGGGGGATACTGAGATGTCCAGGCAGGAGCACACCTTCCAGCATTAGGAAAAAAAATGTCACAGCAAGAGCAGTCAGGCACTGGAATGTACTGGGCAGGGGAGGTAGTTGAGTCCCCAACCCTGGATGTGTCTAAAGGCTGTTTGGATGTGGTGCTTGGGGATGTGGTTTAGGGGTGACCCTTGTAGAGTAGGGAGGGTTGGATTTGGTGATCCCGAGGGTCTTTTCCAACCTGAATGTTTCTGGGATTCTGTGAAAACAAGAGCCTGGAAAACTGCATCCAGTTTTGGGCTCCCCAGTTCCAGAAAAACAGAGAACTACTGGAGAAAATCCAACAGAGAGCCACTTAGGGGACTTGAGCATCTCCCCTGTGAAGAGAGGCTGAGAGCCCTGGGGCTGATTAGTCTGGGGAAGTGAAGGCAGGGAGGGGATCTGATCAATGCCTATCAATCTCTGAGGGGAGGGTGTCAAGTGGAGGGAGCCAAGCTCTCTTTGGTGGTGCACAGTAGCAACAGGTTCACAGGTGGTGCACAGGAGCAACAGGTTCAAGCTTGAACATAGAAGGTTTCAGCTCAACAGGAGGAGCAACTTCTTTGGTGTGAGGGTGCCGGAGCCCTGGAGCAGGCTGCCCAGAGAGGTTGTGGAGTGTCCTTCTCTGGAGACTTTCCAAAGCCACTTGGATGCATTCCTGTGCAGACTACCCTAAGTGATCCTGATTTGGCAGGGGGGTTGCACCTGATGATCTCTGGAGGTCCCTTCCAACCTCTTATCTACTGTGATACTTTGAAGAGCCCAGGTGCTGGTGGCATGTAAGAAAAAGGACTCCAGAAAGTGCCTGGATTTGTGTTCTCCTCCCTGAGCAGTGCCTCCCACAGACATTGGGAGATGTACTGAGCCAGGCTCTGACTCAGAATGGCTTTTCTCATGGGGAACTCCTCTTCGAATGGGACAGCTTTTTTAGCAGGACCTATTGTGACAGCACAAGAGGTGATGGGTTTAAACTAAAAGAGGGAGATCCAGTCTAGAGAGAAGGAAGGCATTTTCCATGAGGGTGGTGAGACACTGGCACAAGTTGCCCAGAGAGGTGGTAGATGTCTTATTCCCAGAAGTATTCAAGGTCAGGTTGGACAGGATTCCAAGCACCCTGATGTAGTGCAAGATGCCCCTGCTCCCTGCAGGGGGGTTGGACCGGATGACCTTCAAAGGTCCTTTCTAACATGAAGTATTCTATGATTCTTACCTACTAATAAGCAGCTTCCATTGTCCTGTGGTCATCTGGGACCTGGGCCTCAAAACCACCACATTCATTTATCAACAGGACTGAAAGATTGATGTCCCATTAGACATTTGACTCATCAATATCATCATATGTCATTACTGTGAGTGACAGTACAGAGCTGGCTGTGGTGCCAGTGGGACAACCAAAAACTCTATCTTTATATCTACTTATGGAAGAGAAGTGAACTGAAATCCACAATGAAATTGTGACATCTCCCCATAGCTTTTAAAGTGGAATCCCCCCAGGGGGTAACTGTGAGATGGCTTAGCCTCTCCCTCTGTGGTAAATAGAGTCTTTACCATGGCAAATCCCACCAACAAGCAAGAAACCCTACGTTTCTTGGGGATAGTGGGATTTTGGAGACTACACATTCCTGGATACAGTCAGATTGTGAAACCTCTGTATGATGTGACTAGAAAGAGGAACAGTTTCTACTGGGGACCTGAACAACAAGCAGCCTTTGACCAGATAAAGCAAGAGGTAGTTCAAGCAGTGGGTCTGGGACCTGTGCGAGATGGTCCAGACATTAAGAACATTTTGTACACGGCTGCAGGTGACAATGGTCCAACCGGGTGCTTGTGGCAAAAAGCTCCAGGTGAGACACGTGGATGACCTCTTGGTTTCTGGAGTCGAGGTTACAGAGGTTCAGAGGCTAATTACACTCCAACAGAGAAAGAGATTCTAGCTGCCTATGAAGGAGTGAAAGCAGCTTCTGAAGTAATTGGAACTGAATCACAACTTCTCCGAGCTCCCAGATTACCAGTTTTGAATTGGATGTTCAAAGGCAAAGGTTCCACACCACATCATGCCACAGATTCCACCTGGTCCAAGTGGATGACTCTGATAACACAGAGAGCTCGAATGGGAAATCTTGAAAGACCTGGTCTGGTGGAGGTGATCTCAAGTTGGCCTGAAGATACCAACTGTACTAAACCTCCAGAGGAGAGAGTAACTCGTGCTGAGGAAGCTCCTCCTTACAATGACCTTTCAGATGATGAGAAGAAATATGCTTTGTTCACAGATGGTTGCTGTCGTCTCGTCGGGAACAAGCGAAGGTGGAAGCCTGCAGTGTGGAGTCCAACACTCCGAGTTGCAGAGGTGAAGGATGGAGAAGGAGAGTCCAGTCAGTTTGCAGAGGTAAAAGCTGTCCAGCTAGCTCTCGACATAGCTGAACGTGAGAGATGGCCAAAGCTTTATCTCTACACCGACTCATGGATGGTAGCCAATGCTCTATGGGGTTGGCTAAAGAACTGGAAAAAGAATGGTTGGCAGAGGAAAGGAAAACCCATCTGGGCAGCCGACCTGTGGCAAGACATTGCTGATCAAGTCGAGAGAATTCCAGTGAAAGTGAGACACATTGATGCTCACATTCCTAGGAGCAGAGCTACTGAGGAACAGCAGCACAACCATCAGGCAGATTTAGCTGCAAGAGTTTCTCAAGTAGACAAGGACTCTGATCTTGATCTTGACTGGAAACACCGAGGTGAGATATTCTTAGCTCGGTGGGCTCACGATTCATCAGGACATCAAGGCAGAGATGCAACATACCAATGGGCTCGTGACAGATCCATAGACATTTCCATGGATGCCATCACACAAGTCATCCATGACTGTGACATTTGTGCTGCTATTAAGCAGGCAAAGCAAATTAAGCCCTTGTGGTATGGTGACAGATGGTCCAAGTACAGGTATGGTGAAGCTTGGCAGATTGACTACATCACTCTACCACGTTCTCGTTCTGGTAAGCAGTACGTGCTTACTATGGTAGAGGCGAACACTGGATGGCTGGAAACTTATGCAGTTCCACATGCAACTGCACGCAACACCATTCTCGGTCTGGAGAGACAGATCCTGTGGAGACACGGAACTCCAGAGAGGATTGAGTCAGACAACAGAACTCATTTCAAGAACAACCTTGTAAAGAGCTGGGCAAAAGAGCACAGTATTGAGTGGATTTTCCATATTCCTTACTATGCACCAGCTGCAGGGAAGATTGAACGCTACAACGGTTTGTTGAAGACCACTCTCAAAGCCATGGGAGGTGGATCTTTGAAAAACTGGGAGAAACATTTAGCACAAGCAACCTGGCTGGTGAATAGTAGAGGTTCAGTGAACCAAGCTGGACCAGCACATTCAGATCTGCTACAGAAAGTAGAAGGTGATAGAGTTCCTGTTGTTAGAGAAAAGAATCTGTTAGGTAAAACTGTTTGGGTATTTTCGTCCTCAGGAGAGGCTAAACCTGTCCGAGGGGTGGTTTCAGCAGAAGGTCCGGGTCACACTTATTGGGTAATGCAGGAGAATGGTCAAATTCAGTGTATTCCACAAAGAGATTTAACTTTAGCTGAGAGAGTTTAATTTCAGACTGTTGTACAGCTACATCGCGTCCAAAGGAAGAATCCCTGAGGAATCTACGGTGCACGAACCCTGAGAGCCCTGAGAGCCCTGAGTCAACTGAGAGTCCCTGGTTCCCTGTTTCCCTTTTCTTCGCTTCGTCTGCAGAGAGACAAGCTGTTTTCCATTTTCTTGATTTTCGGATTTTCTTGGACTTCTGAATCATCTACATCTGAGTATAGCCGGAATGGACTATGAACTTGACTTACAAACTCTAAATATTGTTCTGGATTGGATGGACAGTACAAACAGCCAATGAAATTGTTTAGAAAGGGGTGGACTGTGACTGTTTGTGCCTTTAAGGACAAACAGTGCTGAGACACTGGCTAAATGTTTTCGGTACTAGAACCAAAACATTCTGATATTCTAAACGAATTTCATTGGTTGATAGACAGAAATGTAGCTTTAGATTGTGAAGCAGTTGGAATTTTTTTTTCCTCAGTTCAGTTTGGTTTGGGAGTTGGGGGAGTTGGAGTTTTCAGCCTGTTCTCCCTGCCTGCTTCTCTGCGAACTGCTGGAGTTGGCCTTCAGATAAGCAAAAACTAATCCTGCATGGGCTTTTGAAGCTTACTAACAACTCTTTTCCTTAGTAACTTGCCTTTCTCTCTCTCTAACCCCTTTTTGGGGAAAAAGGGAGGTATGGTGGGGAGAGAGGGGGTTCCAAGGAGGGGACCCCTCCCTTAGGGAGGGATTTTTGTTATGTTATTTCTCTTTGCTGTATGTTTCTGTGTATATATTGTAAATACTTGTGTATATATATATATATATATATATATATATAACCTGCTTTCATATATGCTTGCAAATATATATCTTGCTCTTTCGACTGGACTAGTTGTGGTTTCTTAATCTGTGGAGGAGGGAGAGCTAAGCCCTCTCTCAACCTACCACAGGGATCAGTCAAAATGAGCTTTTTAATTCTGGCCTACCTCTTTCCTGTGCTGAGATACATGCTGTAATCTGCCCAGCCAAACTGCACGTTTCTGAGACAATAGGAATAGAATCAAAACATTGTTGGGGTACAACCTAAAAGGAAAAGGCTAGTACCAAATTGCATGTTCCAAATTATTTGGCTTCTGGGATCAGTCAAAATGAGGTTTTGAATTCTGGCCTACCTCTTTCCTGTGCTGAGATACATGCTGTAATCTGCCCAGGCAAACTGCACATTTCTGAGACAATATGAATAGAAACAAAACATTGTTGGGGTACAAACTAAAGGGAAAAGGCTAGTACCAAATTTCATGTTCCAAATGATTTGCCGTCTGGGATCAGTCAAAATGTGCTTTTCAATTCTGCCCTACCTATTTCCTGTGCTGAGATACAAGCTGCAATCTGCAGATGCAAAATGCTTTATTTCGAGACTTATCGAAACTACTGAAAACAGTTTTGGGTTACAACCTGAAGGGAAAAGGCTAGTACCAAATTGCATGTTCCAAATGATTTGGCTTCTGGGATCAGTCAAAATGTGCTTTTGACTTCTGGCCTACCTCTTTCCTGTGCTGAGATACATGCTGTAATCTGCCCAGGCAAACTGCACGTTTGTGAGACAATAGGAATAGAACCAAAGCATTTTTTTGGGGTACAACCTAGAGGGAAAAGGCTAGTACCAAATTGCATGTTCCAAATGATTTGCATTCTGGGATTAGTCAAAATGAGCTTTTGAATTCTGGCCTAGCTCCTTCCTGTGCTGAGCTACATGCTGTTCTGTGCAGATGCAAAATCCTTGATTGCGAGACTAATCGAAACTACTGAAAACAGTGTTGGGGTACAACCTAAAGGGTCAAGGCTAGTACCAAATTGCATGTTCCAAATTATTTGCCTTCTGGGATCAGTCAAAATGAGGTTTTGAATTCTGGACTACCTCATTCCTGTGCTGAGATACATGCTGTTCTCTGCAGATGCCAAATACTTTATTTCGAGACTAATAGAAACTACCGAAAACAGTGTTGGTTTACAAACTAAAGGGAAAAGGCTAGTACCAAATTTCATGTTCCAAATGATTTGACTTCTGGGATCAGTCAAAACGAGCTTTTGAATTCTGGCCTACCTCTTTCCTGTGCTGAGATACATGCTGTTCTCTGCAGATGCCAAATACTTTATTTCGAGACTAATAGAAACTACCGGAAACAGTGTTGGTTTACAAACTAAAGGGAAAAGGCTAGTACCAAATTTCATGTTCCAAATGATTTGCCTTCTGGGATCAGTCAAAATGAGCTTTTGAATTCTGGCCTACCTCTTTCCTGTGCTGAGATACATGCTGTTCTCTGCAGATGCCAAATACTTTATTTCGAGACTAATAGAAACTACCGAAAACAGTGTTAGTTTACAAACTAAAGGGAAAAGGCTAGTCCCAAATTGCATGTTCCAAATGATTTGGCTTCTGGGATTAGTCAAAATGAGGTTTTGAATTCTGGCCTATCTCTTTCCTGTGCTGAGATACATGCTGTAATCTGCCCAGGCAAACTGCACGTTTTCTGAGACAATAGGAATAGAACCAAAACATTGTTGGGGTACAACCTAAAGGGAAAAGGCTAGCACCATATTGCATGTTCCAAATGATCTGCCTTCTGGAATGAGTGAAAATGAGCTTTTGAATTCTGGCATGCTATTTTCCTGCGCTGAGATATATGCTGTTCTCTGTTGATGCAACATGCTTGATTTCGGGATTATTCGAAACTAACGAAACCAGTGTTTGGGTAAAAATTAGTCAGGCCGCCGCCATGCCAAGCCAGCCAGCAACCCCCCCCCCCCCCAACAACAACAACTATCCCTAACCATCCAACTGAAGTGCTCCTAGGAGACCCTCCATTGGCTCCCACATACTCCTAATTTCCCTTTTGATAGCCCCCACATCCACCAGAGATGCCAGCACACCCCTCTAAGATGGGGGGCAACACTGACCTGTCGGGGGGGAGCATCTCCTACCTGTGCATAGGGCACAGCCCAACCAGCCTCTCTTCAGAGGCGTTTCCATTTGAATTAAGCTACTAAACATAAAATCAGTGGGGGCTCCTTTGTGTGTGTTGTGGGGGTTTAATTTGCAGCTGGGGGTCATTTAAAACCTTTTGACATACACATTACTACTGCTCTGCAACCTCTGGATGAACAGCACAGCTTTCCCTCTGCTAGGATACCTCACACTAATACTTACATTTTGTCATGGGTTTCCATCCCCTCCAGGAACCTTCAGGCAAGCAGCATTTGGGAGAGGCTGCCCCCCTCCCCTTACTCACCTGGTCCTCTGCTGCTTCATCGCTGTAGTGGTTTGAGCCTTAACTGGGAGTTAAGAGCTCAGATGGGGGCAAGGCTGAGAATCTCTCCCCCCCCTCCTCCCTCCCAACAGAGAGGGAAAAAAAAGGAAAGGGAAGGAGCAAATCCACCAAGAAATAATTTGGAGCCAGCTTGGCAGTAGAGAGGTAGTTTGCTTTAAACAATATATAACAACAGGTAAGGTTCACAAGAGCAAGGAACATTCAGCCACAGTGTTCCAGCAACTGTCTCTTTCTTAAAGGCACAACCTAAAATGGTCACAAATCCTTGTTCCTTGCCCTTGCTAGTGTCCTCCCTTTTATACCCCAGCTGGGCAGGGAGGGGGGGAGTGGAACAGACTCAGTTTCCCAGGGGGAAGACACCCTGCAGGGATGGCAAAGCACTTGCAAGCCCTCCACCCTGTTTTCAGCATGGGCATTAACCCACCACACTCCACCCCTCTGTTCCACTTCCACTCTCCTGTTACAGCCCCTTCATCCAGCCTTGACACGTATCCCGGCTTGCCCTCTTGGTAGGGTTTGCACCTTCAGCACACAGCTGAGTTTTTGCTGCACAGCTCTACATCTCCAAGTATGTTCCATGCTCCCCAGGATTTACTACCCCCAGATCACCTTGCAGTCAGTGCATTTCTCCCTGGCAATCAACCCCGCAGATCTTCTGCCTGTTGCTCTCTAATTAAATCTTTCCATGGTTTCAGGTTTCTGAGCCTGTTTGTGGTGGTTTAGGCTGGGTGCTGGCCCAGATGCCACTGTGCAGGCCACACCTGGGAGGTCCCAAGGGGTGGGCCCAGCCCAGGGGGTGGTCACAGGGAACCAGGTATTCCATTCCCATAATGCCCTGCTCCCCTATAAAAAGTCCATGTGGGGTCTTCACTTCCTCTTTCGTCCCCTGATGCTGCCTAGGTAAAATGGCATGAGCTGCCTCCCTTGGGCCTGCCGAGGCCCAAGGCTGGGTTGGGGGAGGAGGAAAGAGCCCTGGGGGGGGAGGTTGGGTGTACCCCCAGGTGGGGATGGTATGTTCTGCGATCTCTCTCTTTGTCATGGTGCTTGTGGGTCTCTGTAAAACTTCCATTGTTGCTTGTTATTGTTCTCCTATTTAAACTTTCCATCACTTTTGCAATCCGTTTGTCTGAGTCGTTATTTCTGCCTGTGGTGGGGAGGGGATCTGCCCCAACCCATTACACTGTGTCAGTACAACTCCTGCTCAGGGCACAGAGAGAGACAAAGCTTCCTTCTGTCCTGTTGTTCCAGGAAGGGTCCTGGCACCCTCAGGCAGGCACCAACAGGGTGGCAGCTGTGAGGTGGCATCAGCCTTGCTTGGTCAACAAAGTGGAAAGCAAAGAGTCAACCTGTAAGGCATAGAGCAAAAGGCAAAGCACAGACCTCAGTTACGTTGTAAAGCTGTGAGTAGGTTTCCATGCACCCTATTAAAACACTACACAAGCATCTCGTTTTCCTCTGGTATTCATTTAACTCGCAGACCTGTGCGCTGATGGCATTCAAAAACACAGTCAGCATCTGGTGGTACTGGGAGCACCAAGGAGAGAATTTGGGATACTGGGAGGACACAGGGGCCACACTGGGGAAGAAATCTGGAGGTTACTGTGAGATTGGGAAGGCACTGGGAGCACCAGGAAGGGAATTTGGAGTTACTGGGAGAAACACAAAGACGACAGGTGCCATGCTAGGAGAGCGCTTACTGTTACTGGGAGGAGAGCCCTCCTGACTCTTCCTGACTGTTGCTAGACCACCCCAGCTCGCTCCAGCTCCAGCCCCCGCCCGCTCCAGCCAGAGCACAGTCCTGCAGCTGCGAGAGAAAAGCCCCAGAGAGCAGCAGAGGCTGGCACTTACCTGGTGCAGAGCGACCAAGAACCCGAGAGCCACGGCGGGCCAGTGAGTGCCGTTTTAAAGCCGCCAGCAGCATGCGCACAAACAACCCTCACTGCGGCACATGCGCTGAATCCATGGCAACGATCATGACACTATCACCCTGGAGGGACCAGAGCCTCGCTGCAGCGCAGGAGCTGCACCCATGTCAGCGCTCCAGTCATCTCTCCCTCTTCCCTTCTCCCCCTAACAACATTCCAGTATTTCAAGCATCAGTTCACTGCAGCACTGAGCGCCCGCGGGGTGGCACATGCCAGCCAGTACACAGGAGGGGGCAGCCCTGAGCACTGCCCTGGGCGTGGGCAGCAGCTCGGCCTGGCCCCGCTCAGGATGTTTTGGCATTTGAATTAAAACCCACACCACACACAGGTAAAAGCCTCAGTTTATGATGGGTACAGCCACAGGCTGTGCTTGTAGCTCAAGCCCCTGTGTGACTTTATTACAATTCCCACAGCCTTTACAACAGGGAAGGCAGACAGGGGGTGGTTTCCAAAGCTTTGCGACACAGCAGTCACTCCGACTCCTCCCTCTCCAGCTGGAGAGGTTCTGCTCTGCATCGCCTCACACAGCACCTACATTGTGAAATGTTTTGTGGTCCCCTTTGAGATCTTTCAGCCCTTTAGGGGGGTGCCCCCAGCCCTCGCTCACCTGCTCCTCTGCTGCAGCATTCCCCTGCCCCACGTGGCACAATCCCCCCACTCCCTTTGCTTTACTTTCTGCCTTTTGGGGGAGAATCAAACTGCCCAGCCAGCAGCTCGTTCCTTTCCTAGTCAGATGTGTACACATCCCCCTCCTCCCAAAGGGGAACTCTGCTGCAGAAATGAAGCACGGGAGGGAAGGGTCCCCCACAAACAGCTGCAGCTACTCCAGCCCCTGTGCTGCTGGCTGGTGGCTGCCCCAATGTGCCTGAGGTCGATGTCTCTCACACCCAGTTTTGGTTGGACCCCCCGGCAGCGATGCCCCCCCCGAGGCCTCCATCGCACGTTGCAGGCAGGCTCCTCACTGCTGCCTTTGCACCTCAGACACAACCACCCTTGGATCCTCCTGAAGGGATGCGGCCTACTGCGGTGCTCCAGCGCCCTACAGGCTACCCCGAAAGCTACCTCCTAGACTAACATGGAGCAGAAAGAGAGCTGAGTTTTCTCTTGCTAGGAACAGGAGACTCCCGTGTGGGAATGCATGCAGGGACCCCCCTGGTGCAGTAGGAATCCTTTATTGGTGCAGCAAGAATCCTTTAGTGGTGCAGCAGGAATCCTTTAGTGGTGCAGAACAAGCAGTTTACAGAGGGAAAATGGAGCAGGCTGAGCACCTCCCTGACACTCCTGCACCACTGCTGCTCACTGAGTTTTCTCCAGCTTCATCCCGTATCAGGTTGAGCTTCTCCAGCATGGAGGCAAGCTTCCTCCTGCATCACACTTCAGGTTGTGTACCGCAGTCCACTCTTCTTTATCATCAGGCCATCCTTCCAGTATCAGCATCCGGCTGTTCTCTCTTGTCCTGAAACCTTCCATAGACACTTCCTGCTTTCCTACACTCCCAGTGCCCTTCACCCCTGCTGTTCTCTGCAGATGCAAAATGCTTGATTTCGAGACTAATCAAAACTAATGAAAACAGTGTTGGGGCTAAACCTAAAGGGGAAAGGTTAGCACCAAATTGCATGTTCCTAATGATTAACCTCCTGGAATGAAACAAAATGAGCATTTGAATACTGGTGTACCTCTTTCCTGTGCTGATGTGCATGCTGTAATCTGCACTGTCAAACAGCCCGTTTCTGAGTCAATTTGAATATAACCAAAATATTGTTGGGGCAAAACCTAAAGGGAAAAGGCTAGCACCAAATTGCATCTTCCAAATTATTTGCCTTCTGGAGTCAGTCAAAATGAGCATTTGAATTCTGGCGTACCTCTTTCCTGTGCTGAGATACATGCTGTACTCTGTAGATGCAAAATGCTTGATTTTAAGATTAATCGAAACTAATGAAAACAGTGTTGGAATAAAACCAAAAGGGAAAAGGCTAGCACCAAACTGCATGTTCCAAATTATTTGCCTTCTGGAATCAGTCAAAATGAGCTTTTGAATTCTGGCCTACCTCTTTCCTGTGCTGAGATACATGCTGTAATCTGCCCAGGCAAACTGCACGTTTCTCAGACAATATGAACATTAAAAAAACATTGTTGTAAAACTTAAAGGGAAAAGGCTAGCACCAAATTGCATGTTCCAAATGATTTGCCTTCTGGAATGAGTTAAAATGAGCATCTGAATTCTGACCTACAATTTTGTTGTGCTGAGACACATGCTGATCTCTGCAGATGTAAAACGCTTGATTTCGAGATTAATCGAAACTATTTTAAACAGTGTTGGAGTAAAACCTTAAGGGGAAAGGGTAGCACCAAATTGCATCTTCCAAATTATTTGCCTTCTGGAATGAGTTAAAATGAGCTTTTGAATTCTGGCCTACCTCTTTCCTATGCTGAGATACATGCTGATCTCTGCAGATGCAAAATCCTTGATTTCGAGATTAAGCGAAACTAATGGAAACAGTGTTGGGGTAAAACCTAAAGGGAAAAGGCTAGCACCAAATTGCATCTTCCAAATTATTTGCCTTCTGGAATCAGTCAAAATGAGCTTTTGAATTCTGGCCTACCTCTTTCCTGTGCTGAGATGCATGCTGTACTCTGCACTGTCAAACTGCACGTTTCTGAGTCAATTTGAATATAACCAAAACAGTGTTGGAGTAAAATCTAAAGGGAAAAAGCTAGCACCAAATTTCATGTTCCAAATGATTTGTCTTCTGGAATGAGTAAAAATGAGCTTTTGAATTCTGGCCTACCTCTTTCCTGCACTGAGATACTTGCCGTAATCTGCCCAGACAAACGGCATGTTTTTGAGACAATATGAATATATCCAAAACATTGTTGTGGTAAAACCTACAGGGAAAAGGCTAGCTGTGGTTAGCTAGGGACCGGCGACCGGAAGATTTTGGGCTGGACGGGTAGATAAGGTTTCTCTATAGCCTATGGTACTCAGGCCATGATGTAAGCAGATGGATGTGACATTGTAACCCCCAGGGTTATAAAGGTGATAACAACCAGTAATAAACGCCATTTGCCATCCACCACATTGGTGTCAGTGTGCTGATGGTCCGAGCAGCCTGGGTCTGGCTGCCGCACCCTCCCCCGGACCAGGTCATCTTGCCTACCACAAGCGATCAGCTTGTAAAAAGGCAACAAGTGGTGCCAAAACCCAGGAAAACCCTTGGATTTGACAGAAGAAGTCCACTGCTGCAGGGGGGACGCCCCCAGGACCAGCAAGATATCGAGGATATAAGTTCTCAAGGACCAACAGAGGGAGGGGAACCCCTGTGATGGTCGTCTTGCGAAGAGTCGAATTCCCTGGAACCAATGACAATGGAGTCCCTTATGCAGGTCATATCAGAATTGCACAGGCAGTGGGGTATTGATTGTAAATCTAAAGATTTTAGTCTCGCTGTGACGAGGCTTTTACAGCTTGGGGTCATTAGCCAGCCAGTAGATATCCTCCACCCACAGGCATGGGAGAAGTTGTGGTGGTTTAGGCTGGGTGCTGGCCCAGATGCCACTGCGCAGGCCACACCTGGGAGGTCCCAAGGGGTGGGCCCAGCCCAGGGGGTGGTCACAGGGACCAGGTATTCCATTCCCATAATGCCCTGCTCCCCTATAAAAAGTCCATGCGGGGTCTTCACTTCCTCTTTCGTCCCCTGCTGCTGCTTAGGTACAATGGCTGAGCTGCCTGCCTTGGGCCTGCTCAGGCCCAAGGCTGGGTTGGGGGGGGGAGGAAAGAGCCCTGGGGGGGGGTTTGGGTGTACCCCCAGGTGGGGATGGGATGTTCTTGGGTATGTTCTGGGATCTCTCTCTTTGTCATGGTGCTTGTGGGTCTCTGTAAAACTTTCATTGTTGTTTATTGTTGTTTTCCTATTTAAACTTTCCATCACTTTTGCAATCCGTTTGCCTGAGTCGTTATTTCTGCCTGTGGTGGGGAGGGGATCTGCCCCAACCCATTACAGAAGTGCACTAAGGCGCTTGCCGAAGAGGCAAAGTCTTCCAGATGTTGGAAAAATCTTAAGTCATGGGGGAGGGTTGAGGAGGCTTTACAGAAAGCCAGGCAAAAACAGGAAACCTGGAAAGCAGCTAGGGAGTATTTGAGAGATACCCCAAAGGTGGGAGTCGGGGCAGCTACGCAGACTCAGGGCCTCCCAGATGGTGATGATTCTGCAGAGCTTGAACAGCCATGGGAGAGTGGCACACCCCCTCCGTCCCCAAAACACCCAAGCGCCAGCCCTTATAAGGACAATCAGGGGCGCGCCCTGCCTTCCTGGGGTGAGTTAGCTGAGGAAGTTGGGAGAGTGGAAGCTGGGGGGAGGCCACCGCCCTATGCACCCAAAGATGGCACTGACAGACAAAGGGAAGGGCGGGGCAGGGATGCCTGGGGCGAGAAAAGAGAAGAGGCGCTACAGCTATCAAGCGCGCACAAGCGGGAGGGGGAGGAGAACGAGAAGGGGGAAAGCGGTGGGGGCGAGCCAAAATGGGGGGAGCGGCCCGTCCGCGAGAGAAGTGGGTGGAACCAGGGCGTGAATGAGGGGCGGAGAGCCACCACCCCACCAAGCGGCAGGTGGGGCGAGCCAAGGGGGAAGGACCAACCCGCTCGCAAGGGGCATGGGTGGGACCAGAGCCCGAGCAGGAGGCGGGATGGCCCAAGGGGGAGGGAACAGCCTACCCACAAGGGAACTAGGCAGGGCCGGAGCACAGCCAAATGGCACAGAGACCCGGAAGCAAAGAGTCGGTCAAGTTCTGGATCAGATACCAGCGGTAGCATAACTAGTCAGTCGAGCTCTGGCTTGTAGAAAGTATCAGATGCCAGCTGGTACCAGTGGTACTCATCAGAGCATAGCTCAGAAGAGGAGGAAACAGAGACAGGCAGAGTGAGAAAACAAAACATCCCCATCCATAACAAGGAAAAATTTCACCTCACTGATTGGAGAAAAATAAAAATGTCATGTGCTGACTGGACTCCTGCTGATAACCTAGCGTTCCTGGTCCAGGTGGTAGACGGGGGTCAAAGGGCCTACTCACCAGTAAATCCCAAGGGTGTGCAGGCGATTGTTAAAGCAATTGCAGACAAAGGGCTTAATTCTGCCATGGTCTCCACTCTCATAGATGGAGTTTTTGGGGAAGATGACATGCTTCCATTTGATATAAAGCAAGTCTGCAGAATGATTTTTAATGGGGCAGGGACGATCGTTTTTAAGCAAGAGTGGGAGGATAACTGTGCAAGGCAGATAGCCAGAATAACTGGGCCAGACCACCCGCTTCACGGTTCTAATCTGCAGCGGCTAATGGGTACAGATCCAACAATGGGTACCCCTCCAGGCACAGGCTCAAGGCCTGCGAGCCCCTGAAGTTATGGCAACTACCCGTGCAGCTAGAGAGGCTATTCACACAGTCTCTATGGCCATTGCCAAGCCATCGCCATGGTCCTCAATAAGGCAGGAGGAAAGTGAGAGCTTTACGCGGTTTGTGGATCGCCTCCATGCAGCTATCGATTCCTCAGACCTGCCTGCAGAGGCCAAGGGTCCGCTCACAGCGGAATGCATACGCCAGCAGAGCAACTCAGTAAACAGAGGAATCTTACGATCACTGCCAGCAGAGGCGACCCTTGCAGACATGATTAAGCGTGTTGTAAAAGAAGAACAGTTGGCCCCGATCCAGGCGGCAATGGCCACAATGGCCAATTTAATGGCATGTTTTAAATGCGGCCAGACAGGCCATGTTGTGGCAAACTGCCCTCAGCCGGAGGACCCATCAATGTTACCCCCCCAAGCAGAAACCAGTTCAGGGGACCATGTTGGACCTGCGGAAAGAAGGGACATTTGGCTAAGGAGTGTAGATCCAAGGTTCAGGGAAACGGGAGGGGGAGGGGGTATCTGGGCCGCACACAGCGGTGACTGGTCCAGGCCTCATTCATCGCTTTGTTAACACTTGTCAATGGTCTGAGGATCCAGAGCCTTTCATTTTGATTCCCACTGGACCTAATCGAACTGCTGTAAAATTCCTTATTGACACTGGGGCGCAGATCAGTGTTTTGAATGTGCAACAAGCCAAACGCTTGAGGATCTTACCATCCCGCAAAAAGATAAAGATACAGGGTGCTACAGGAATGCCTCATACATGCCATTTAGCCAAAACAAGGTTGTGGCTTCCTGGTGACAAGCGGAGTACCCTGGTAGAAGTTGCCCTGAGTCCGTACCCAGAGAACATCCTTGGATTTGATGTTTTAGCTGGCAAACGGTGGCATCTCCCTAACGGTACCCTGTGGTGCTTTGGCTCCTAGGGAGTAGGAGCAAAAGGGATCAGAACCGCTCGGGTAGGCACTCTCCAAATTGCTCCACCCTTACCCAAATCGAGTATCACATGTGTTGCACAATATTCCCTACCAGCAGCAGCCAGACAAGGTATCACTGAGGTGATTGCAGACCTGGAAAAGAGACAAATCATCACCAGGACACACTCACCCTATAACTCACCAGTGTGGCCAGTGCGTAAACCTGATGGACGATGGAGACTCACCATTGACTACAGAAGACTCAATAGCAACACACCTCCTCTCACTGCTGCAGTTCCAAGCCTGACATCCATCATGACAGCAATCCAAGCTGCATCACATACTTGGATGGCTTCACTGGACATTAAGGACATGTACTTTATGATCCCTCTACGTGAGGAAGACAAACCACAGTTCACTTTCACATGGCAAGGTTCCCAATTCACCTTCAATCGTCTTCCCCAGGGGTACAAGCACTCAGGAACCATTGCACACAATTCCCTAGCAGCACTGTTAGACACCATTGAAGTCCCAAAAGATGTAAGTGTGTACCAGTACATAGATGACATCTTTGTTGGGGGAAATGACAAAGGTAAGGTGGGTTCAGTAGCTGCAGCTATCTGGGATCTTTTAACCAAAAATGGGTTACAAGTTCCACGAGACAAATGTCAAGGCCCAAGCCAAGAAATTAAGTTTCTTGGATCCTGGTGGGTTGCAGGAGCAGTATCAGTGCCAGAGGATGCTCTTGAGGCTATTGAAAGGGACCAACTTCCCAATAACAAAAGGGAGCTTCAGCTGCTCTTGGGTACCTTGGGTTACTGGAGAAAACATATTCCAGGTTTCTCAGTAATTGCTCGTCCCCTCTATGACCTGCTTAAAAAGAACAGAGTCTGGGACTGGACCCCAAGGCACACTGAAAGCCTAAAAGTCTTGAAGGACGAATTAAAGGCTTACCAGAAATTGGGCCCTTTGCACCCACATGACCCCTTAAGGGCAGAATGGGGCTTTTCTGAACATGCTTCCTATTGTGGGGTTTTTCAAAGAGGACCCAAAGGCCCAAACAGAGCTCTTTTATTCTCTTCAACAGCATTCAAAGATGCTGAGAAGAGATACTCTGAATGGGAGAAGGGACTCCTGTCTTTGACCCGAGCTGTCAAAGAGGCAGAGAAGCTGCACACTACGCAGGATATCGTAGTACAAGGCCCATTCCCTCTGCTCAAAGCAATCCTAAATAGAACCCCTCCACCAGAGGGAATTGCTCAGAAGGCTACCGTGAGAAAATGGTATGCCTATCTGGAAGAGATGGCTCAGCTTATGCCTCTAAGAGAAGGACCCACAAAGGTGTCCAAATTGCAGCAGCCCATCAACCCACATACTGTTCCTCTATGCCAGCCCTACAAGCCGTCTCCTATTCAGGTAGCACCTGAATTGACTGCCGATGCCAACACTGAAGAAGTGTGGTTCACCGATGCATCTGCCCAAAGGGTAGGATCACAGTGGCATTATAAAGCCGCAGTGCTGGAAATTGGCACAGACAGAACTGTCATTGAAGAGGGTGAAGGCAGTGCCGAAGTGGGAGAACTGCGTGCCCTTATGCTAGCTGTGGAAAATGGTGCAGAGACCATATACACTGATTCATATGCCACTTTCAAAGGTGCCACAGAATGGATTTGCCAGTGGGAAGCAAATCGATGGATAGTTGGCGACACCCCAGTTTGGAGGGCAACTGACTGGCAAAGACTACTAGAGATAAGTCGAGCCAGGACTATCAGAGTAGGATGGGACACTCCAAGAAGCAAACCCCTGCTGCTACTTGGAATCAACAAGTAGATGACTTAGCAAAAATCAGTGTAGTTGATCGTGAGGAAAAGGAGTGGGAGCGACTGGCTGAGTGGCTACATATTAGAAGAGGTCACTCAGGTAAGTCAGACCTTTACTACGAATGCAGATCCAGGGGGTGGCCAGTTTCTCTGACCATATGTGAAACCATTGTTTCAGCCTGCCCTCAGTGCCAGGTTAGATTAAAAGCTAACCATCCTGGTCTGGCTCTGGCCCAGCATATTAAGACAAAGTGCTATGGAGCACATGGCAAATTGATTATGTGGGTCCCCTCCGACCCTCACATGGGAAAAAATACATACTGGTAGGGGTAGAAGTGGTTTCAGGCTTAGTCATGGCCACTGCCACTAGCACTGCTTCAGGAGCTCAAACCATTGAAACTCTAAAGAACTGGTTCAGCATTCTGCCTATGCCTGAACATATTCAGAGTGATAATGGTTCACATTTCACCTCAACCTTAGTGCAAGACTGGGCCCAAGGGGAAGGAGTCAAATGGATGTTTCATACTCCATATTATCCCCAGGCAAATGGCATGGTGGAAAGGGCAAATGGCCTCATCAAGAAACATGCAAATGTTTCAAGGAGTAACTGGGACAAACGCCTGCCTTCTGCAGTTTTCATTGTAAACAATCGATGGGGAAATTATGGCAGCCCCAAAGTCAAGGCATTCTGCCCTGCTTACTCAGTCAGGGATGTCAGCCATATGCCAAGGGAGGCAAAGGATGAACACCCTCATTCACTAACAGAGATGCAGGTGGGCCAACCAGTGTTAGTGAAACTGCCTTCTATTGGGATTGTACCCATGACACTGGCTAAGCCCAGGGGTCTATATGCTTGGGAGGCTACTGACATCAATGGGAAAACTCATCGCATAAGTGCTCGGTGGGTCATTCCAAATTACTAACTGTAAAGCCCGGCTTTAAACACCGTGGACAGTTTTGTTTCCCCACAGAGTGACAACGGTTCCAGTGGACAGACTATCTTGGAGATGAAGACCCATCTCGGGAGTAACAGGGATCCATCACCAGTCAGGAGGTGGAGACTAGAAAACACTAAAGTCACTGGTACTGATCTTAGAATTAACAAGTTCTATCCTGTTTTGTAGTATGCTCTGTTTAGAGTACAGTTGTACAGTTCTGAGATATGCATATATATGTATGATATTCTTGTGATGTTCATAGATAATGTTTAATTCGCCTTTGATAGAGTTTAATCATAGAACAGCATTTGCCCACATATACTTGCCCATAAGCAGGGGGTGGAATGTAGTGAAGGATGCTTATGGTCAGGATTGTGCCCCAAACATTTCTGGAACATACTCTTCTGAGTGTTAACCCTTTTTGTTCCCCCCTCCTTTCTGGGGGCAACAGGGGGGATCCTGGCACCACTGAGTCCAGGTAAACAGCCTGGGCATAGCACATACTTACACCATATTTGGTAGGTGTTAGTCCATTGGTTAATCTTGCGTTAGCAACAGACTGCTCATTGGGCCAGTATTCACTGGGGCAAATGGTAAATAGGGGTCGTTTGGTAAATGAGCCCCTCCCACATCGTATTGGAGCCTGTGAGTGTGTGCGTGCCAGTGCTGCCGTGGTTCACCTTGCCCGAGACTCAAGCCAGTGTCCCAAGAGACCTCAGGCTCCTTTGCCACTGCCACCCAGCTGCATGCGGTGCCGTGGACAGTATCCCGTGGGATCAACCACGACGCGATCCCTTGCTGCAGGAGGAACGCCAGCAGCCCGTGTGAGCCAGCGTCGCTGACCTGCCACAGCGCCCCCCTCGAGCGGGAGACCTTTGTGTCCTGGGAGAAGCAGCAGCCACGTGGTGCAGCCATGCGGCCAGCGCCATTTCCTGTCTCCGTCTTACGGCACATCCGTGCCACGTTTCTGGACTATAAATATTATTAAGGGGAGACCTCACGAAGTCCTCAGCTTGTAAGTTAAGCCTTTCTTTATAGAGTTTCCAGTTAAGGTAGCATTTGGATTTCTCCAAGTGGAGGGTTGCCGGTCACCGACCAACCCCCTCCCCCACCGCTTTCTGAATTAGTTTAGATTCTAAGTTCTGTGAATTGTTTGATTCAATTGCCCATATTTAAACATTCTGTAAAGATTGTTTCACTGACCGGATATTGATACCTGTGAAGGGTGACTGTAAATACCCCGTTACAGAGTTCGTAAATAAATTTAACATATATTTTCGTTGGTGTATCTGCCGCTGATTTTTTGAGGGCATATTCACAACAAAGCCTTCTTTCCAAATGTGGCCAAAAGCATGCCCACCTGGCTCATTCCGGCTCTGAAACATGTTCAGTCAAGCCTAAAGAACCAGATCTACTAGCTTCTGCCTATTTGTCTGGTTCAGAGCAATTTTGGGGCTTTTTCTGTCCATTCAGGACAGCACTGTAGGATGCAGCTCTGAACAGCACAGCCATGGAAACTGCCCAATTCTAGCCAACCCTCTGGGCAGAGCTTCGCATCTACTCCTTTCACATGGCTCAAAGAGAGCCTCTCTGGCTCCTTAAACCTAAGACAATACCCTGCAGAACAAGTTGGAGGAGCTCAAGGGGACAAGCTGCAGAGGTGGCCCTGGGCAACCTCCTCAGGTTCAACAAGAGCAAGGGCAGGGTCCTGCCCCTGGCCTGGGACAATCCTCACAATCAGTACAGGCTGGGGGAGGAGGGGATAGGAAGCAGCCCTGCAGAGAAGGACTGGGGGGTGCTGGTGGACAAGAAGCTGGACAGGAACAGACAGAGCGAGCCTGCAGCCCAGAAGGCCAAGGGCAGCCTGGGCTACAACAAAAGCAGCATGACCAGAGATGGAAAGAGGGCATCCTGGCACTTTGCTCTGCTCTGGTGAGACTTCACCTGCAGCACTGCAGCCAGCTCTGGGGGCCTCAACACACGAAGGACATGGACCTGATGGAGAAGGTCCACAGAAGGGACACAAAAATGATCAGGGGTTTGGAGCAGCTCTGCTGTGAGGACAGGCTGAGGGAGCTGGGGGTGTTCAGCCTGGAGAGGAGAAGAGAAGACTCTGGGGAGACCGAAGAGTGATCTTCTGGTACCTGAAGGGGGCTACAAGAAGACTGCAGAGGGACTGTTTGCAAAGCCCGCAAGGACAGCACCAGAGGCAATGGCTTCAAACTAGAGCAGAGCAGATTGAGATTGGATGTGAGGAACAAGTTCTGCACCAGGAGGCTGCTGGAACACTGCAATAGGTTGCCCAGGGAGGGGCTTGAGGGCCCATCCCTGCAGATGTTCAAGGTCAGGCTGGACAGGGCTCTGGGCAACCTGATCTAGTGGAGGATGTCCCTGCTGACTGCAGAGGGGCTGGGACTGCATCATCTTTGCAGGTCCCTTCCAACCCAAACCACTCTAAGATTCTAGGATTCTAAGTGCAGCCTCCAGGGAGAGCAGGAAAAAGATGAGGCAGAGGAGGACAATGAAGAGGACCAGGAGGAGGAGAGCCTAAATCCCTTCCAAACCCCTCCAAACCTCTGCCAAATTCCTTGAAAGCTCTTCAAGCTCTGCAGAGTTCATTCTGAAGAGAGCTGAGGGAGTTTCTAGGCTCAGGGATGTGTTGCACACTCTTCACAAATGCTCCAGCTTTCCAGGTGCCCTCAAAACCACCAGCACAGCTCTGCTAGCACAGAATACCAGGCTGCAAGGGACCCCAAGGCTCAGCTGCTCCAACCTTGCCAGCTGACACTGGACTTGAAAGGAGCCGGCCCAGCACCCTGCCAAGCTGAGACTTCCAACCCTGCAGTGCAGGGGAATCCACCACTGCCCTGGGGAGATGATTGCAATGGCTGACTGGGAGGGAAAAGCTTTTTCCTCTGCAGGGCACTGTTGCACTTCAGCTCAACTCTTGCAGCAGCTCTTTGAGATCTGCCTTTTGAGCATCACAAACTCTGAAGCACTGCAGTGAAAAGCAACTCAGCTTCAACTTCCACCTGGCTAAACTCTCACATTTTAAATTCAAGGCAGGAGCCAAGCTCACACCCAGCCCCCAAGCTCAGACACAGCCCCCAAGCTCAAGAACCAGCAACTAAGGTCAGAGTCAGCTCCCAAGCACAAGAATCCAGATCAGAAATGCAGAACCAGGCCCCAAGCTCAAGAGCCAGCTCCTAAGTTCACATCCAGACCCCAAGCTCAAGAACCAGCAATTAAGGTCAGAACACTTCCAAAGCTCAGAGCCACCTCCAGAGCTCACACCCAGCCCCCAAGCTCAAGAACCATTAACTATGGTCAGAACCTCTTCCCAAGCTCATATCCAGCCCCCAAGCTCCAGAGCCAGCAACTAAGGTCAGAACCACTTCCCAAGCTCAAGAACCAGCCCCTGATCTCAGAGACAGGCCCATTTTGGCTTCAGAGCTGACCGGGACTGGCATTCAGGACTGCTCCGCTTGAACTGAGAGCTGCCTGGCTTTTTGCTTTCTTTTCAGGGCTTTGTGGGTCGGGAGGACCCCTGGTTGGCAGGGAGGTCCGACAGGATCGTGCTCTCGCAAGCCTGCTTGGGATCGGGAGCATGATGTCAGCCACGGGAGGGTTCAAACCCACTGGGGCTGTGCACACGAGGCCATTGTGGCTGCAGAGCCTCTCGGCTGCTCACATTAAAAAAAAAAAATTATAACTCTCAATCAAACACGGTACCATGGCTGTCACTCGGACAAAGGCTAGAAAAACAGTATCTACCCAGACAGAGTTGCTGCAACAGCACGCAGGAGTCCAGGCTGCTGGCTGCAGAGAGTGCTTGAGCCTGGCACTTGGAATGGAGGGGGAAGGAGAGTACACCTGTGTCAGGTGTGAGCAGGTGAACTTTCTCCTCAGTTTGGTGGTGGAGTTAAAGAATGAAGTGGCAGAGCTGAAGGATGAGGTATCTAGGCTCAGATCAATAAGGGAAAGTGAAAGGGAGTTAAATATGTGGGAGTAGGCTCTGCAGATCTCCCCTGCTGAGGGAAGCGTCCCTGGAAACGGGAGCTCAGCGCACACCAAACTGCCAACCGCCGGCCCCGGCAGGCGCCAGCCGAGCACAGTGTTGCGAGGGAGGCCCCGGCCCGGCCCCTCCGCCTCAGGCACCCACGTGGCATTGGCAGCGCCAGCAGGGCTGGGGCCGCAGAGGAAGTCCCGCCTACGCCATGGCAGCCGCAGCCAATGAGAGGCGCCAGGAGGGCGGCAGCTCCTCCCCCTCCCCGCTGCCGAGGCACAGCGAGGAGCTGCCGCTGCCGGCCGCGGCTGCCATTGTTGCTGCCCCGTGGGGAGCGGCAGCAGGGCTGGGGCCGCAAAGAAAGTCCCGCCCACGGCCGGGCAATCAGCGCCGGCAGAATAGCCCAGCCACGCTTCCAAGTCACAACACAGAACCGCCCCATTTTGGCTGCCTCATGGCCAGCGGCCGCGGAGGAGCGCTGGAGCAGTGCCTCGGCTGTGCGCGCGGCCATCACTGTCGCGACAGAGCTGCGGGGTCGTCAGGTGTGGCGTGACAGGAGGGGTTGAGGGGGCCGGGGAGCGCTGAGGGCGGCGAGAGCGGAGCGGGGAAGGGTCTGGCTGTGTGGGGCTGCTGGCGGCCAGCTCCAGGAAAACATCAAAATTAGGCAGCAACAGACTCAGCACTGGTAACAAGCCCAACCCCAGGGACACTGCAAATGGAGCTAGGAAACAGCTCTGCAGAGGTGGGGTCACAGCAATTTCTAGATCAAGACCCTGGGCAAAAGGCACAGAAAATGACCTTGCTGCTGGTGCCCAACAACCCAACCCAGATTCCTCACCCTGTGATGCAGCAGAACTGAAACCAGACTCACTTTGGACAGGAACTCAGAGCACCTGGCTAAGGGAGCTGTGAGGAGCTGCACATCTTCTCCTGGAGTGTTAAAGGGATCTCCAACTGCAGTCACCAGGATCCAAAAGAATACCAACCCCAGCACCTGGCACTTGCCAACAGCACAGCAGGAAACAAAACCTCTGGCTCCCAAATCTCATCCAGAACACCAAAGGCAAACCAACAACAAACCCAAACCCCCAACAGTTCAAGGAGGAACTGACAAACTGATGCAGCACATCCACAGCTAGATCAGGCTTGATGCAGTGCATGTGTGAGCATCCCTCTGGAGCCCTGCTGGGAATTGTTCCTAGGCAGGAGGCAGGGAAGAGAACTGGATTTTGGCATCGCTGTGCTATTTAAACCAGACTCCAGGTACTAGTGGCTATGGCACCACTAAAACCCCCAGATAGTCAATAAATAAACCTTAGACAAGAGGTGCTTCTGCTGAAATTCAGTCTGCAGCTCACACTTGGTGACATAGAGCTTTGTGCTGCCTCTCTAGATACTTGGGGATTGATCTGTTGTGGTACTAACAAAAAACCTCCAAAACCCAGCCCAAAATGCCCCCAGGGAAACCACAGCAGCAGCCTGAGAGCTCAAAATGCCTGCCTGGGACCCTCAGTTACCTTCCTGCACCCCAAAACTCTCCCAGAGGAATGAAGGATGTCCCCAAAGCAGTCCCCAGATGGAGCTGAGAGGGAAGAACAGGAGGAAGCTAAAATGTTGCTGCCACCACCAGTTTTCTTTCCTCCAAGCCAGGAAGGGTCCAAAACAGCGCTGCCATGGCCCTGCTGCTCAGAATCCCTACAGAGCCCCCAGTCCTGGGTCCCGTGGGGGTTCTGGGGGGACCCTTTCCTGCCCCCTGGGGCTTGGAGACCATTTCTGCTTCCTTTGGGATACTTTTGGGGTGCCAGGGCAGTACCTGAGGGTCCCAGGCAGGTATTTTGGGGTCCCAGGCTTGGGGTTTGGCTCCCTGGGGGCCAGCTCAGGCTCCTGGGTTCTCACTTTGGTGTCCTGGGGAACATTCTGAGCTCCGGGAGGCATTTGGGGCTGTGCCTTTGCTCCTCCTGCTTGTGGCAGGGGCCAGCCTGGGCAGCCCGGGGGGGCACAGGGGATCCGGGGAGGCTGTTTGGGGCTTCAGGGCAGGAACTCCCCCCACAGACCCCCACCCAGCCCCACAGGAGCCCAAGCCTGGCCCCGAGATCCCCCTCAGCCCCAGGGGATCCTGATCCCAGCCACAGCTTTCCCCCGAGATTCCCAAAGGATACAGATCACAACCCTCAGCCCCAAGGGATCCCAACCCCACCCCCCCCCAGCCCTACCAGACCCCACAGATGCCCTCCCCACAGCCTCCCCTCCCCAACCCCCACAGCTCCTCCTTCTGCCCCTCCAGAGGCTGCCCCCAGCCCCATCCACCCCAACCCCACGAACCCTGCCCCAGCCCCACGGAGCCCCCTGCCCCCCGCGCCCCTCCCGACCCCCAACTCCACACACGCCCCCAGCAGCCCCACGCAGCCAGACCTTTCCCCGCCCCGCTGCCGCCGCCCTCAGCGCTCCACGGCCCCCTCAGCCCCTCACGCCCCGCCGCAGCTCCCCAGCCGGCAGCTGCCGCTCGCCCGCCAGCACCTCCGGCACTTCTGCCGCGCTCCGGCCCCGCTGCCGCTCCCCACGGGGCAGCAACAATGGCAGCCGCGGCCGGCAGCGGCAGCTCCTCGCTATGCCTCGGCAGCGGGGAGGGGGAGGAGCTGCCGCCCTCCTGACGCCTCTCATTGGCTGCGGCTGCCATGGCGTGGGCGGGACTTCCTCTGCAGCCCCAGCCCTGCTGGCGCTGCCAGTGCCACGTGGGCGCCGGAGGCGGAGGGGCCGGCGGTTGGCAGCTTGATGTGCGCTGAGGTCTCGGTCGGCCTGGTGCTGTGCGTGGGCTTTGTGTGGGCTGCAGGTGGGGTGAGGGAATGTGTGGGGCTTCGGAGCGGCTGGTTAGGTGGGTGTGGGAACGGTCGGTGTATGAGGGTTCTGTGGTGGAGTTCGGGAGGGGTGGGGAGGGGGTTGGGGGGAGGTGTTGGGGGTTGTGGGGTGCGGGAGGGTGGTCGGTGTGTAGCGGGGTGCTTAGGGTTGTTGTAGGGTTTGTGTGTTGGGAGTTGTTGGTGCTGGGGGAGGCTGTGTGTGGCTGTGGTGTGGGGGTGGTGAGGCTTGAGTGGGGAGTGCTGGGGTGCTGCGAGGGGGTGGGTGCGGTTATGGGGAGCTGTGTGTGTCTGTAGGCAGTGTGTGGGTAGCTGTGGGGGTTGTGGTGTTGGGAGTGTCGTGGGGAGCTGTGTGTGGGAGGGGTGTGGGGTAGGGCAGAGGTGTTGGGGGTGGGTGGGTGTTGTGTGTGGTGTTGTGGGAGGGGTGTGTGGGGTTGTGGGTGCGTGGGTGGGGTCGGGTCGGGGTGGGTGTGTTTGCGGGTTCCTTGTGCTGCTGACTCCCCCTGCTCGGGGCAGCTGCAGGCCCCCTTTGGCTGCTGCTGTGTTGCAGGCGGAGCCATCGGTGGGCTGCAGGGGCTGGCCCTGGCCCTGTGTCCCTGTCTCTGTTCCCCTCTGCTCCCTGCTGGGCTGGCAGCAGAGCTGAGCTGGCAGCGGCGCTGTGGGGGCTGCTGTGTGCAGGAGGTGGTGGTGAGCGTGGGGGGTGGCTTGCAGCAGAGGCTGCTGTGGGGGGGTGTGGGGGAGCCCTGGGGGTCGGAGGCTTTGTGCCGGCAGCTGCCGGGCGGCTGCTGTGCTGAAGGGCAGCGGCTGGGCTGAGGGCCAGGTGCGGGGGGGAGCTGTGGGCAGGCTGTGTGCTGGGTGCCGTGGGGGTGTCAGGCGTGGGTGCTGTGCTGAGCCTGAGCTTAGGAGCGCCTGGGGCTGGTGTCAGCTGTGGGTCGGTTTGGCTGTGCTGGGGGTGATGGCATCCAAGGCCTCTGTGCTCTGCAAGCTCTTGAGGCACAAATATTCCCTGGGGGGTTGCAGACTGATTTTCAGTTTCTCTCCAGGCCTCCCTGTAATAAATGTATGACAAAATTACAGCCAATCAAAATTTTACTGAGAGCAAATGAGCAAAAGCAGCGCTGGGCAGCCGGGGAGTCTCCTGCTCTACCAACGGCTCGCAAACTCTAACTTACTGGTTGACTTTTTCCCCCTGTGGTACAGTTTTGCTAATTGTGTATTTACAAGATCCTCCCTTGCTCATTGTGTATGCTTATACACCACAAGGAATCTTTAACAGTAGAAGTAGGTAAGCATACTTGTATATGCTTTGCAAGGATGTGGTGATGTTAGTAAACTGTATATTTATATATCTTTGCCTCTATGTTTAACAGCAAGGTAGGCGTCCAGGATGAGTGGCCTCCTGAGCTGGGTAATAGGGTCGGGGAGCAGTGTGATGCCCTGGAAATCCATGAGGAATTAGTTTGGGACCTGCTGAGCCACTTGGTCCATGGGACCGGATGGGATCCACCCTAGGGTGCTGAGAGAGCTGGCAGATGAGCTGCCAAGCCACTCTCCATCATTTTCCTCCAGTCCTGGCTCACTGGAGAGGTCCCAGATGACTGAAACTGGCCAATGTGGTCCCCATCCACAAGAAGGGACGGATGGAGGAACCTGGAAACTACAGACCAGTCAGCCTGACCTCAGTGTCAGGGAAGTGATGGAGCAGATTATCCTGGTGGCAATAACTGCACACCTGAAGGATGGCCAAGGGCTCAGGTCCAGCCAGCATGGATTTAGGAAGGGCAGATCCTGCCTCTCCAACCTGATCTCCTTCTATGATCAGGTGACCCGTCTGGTGGATGTGGGGAGGCCTGTGGATATGGTCTATCTGGACTTCAGCAAGGCCTTTGACACTGTCCCCCACAGCAAACTGCTGGCTAAGCTGTCAGCTCGTGGTTTGGACCGCAACACTCTGTGCTGGGTTAGGAACTGGCTGGAGGGCCGAGCCCCGAGGGTGGTGGTCACCAGTGGCGTCCCCCAGGGATCAGTGCTGGGCCCCATCCTCTTTAACATCTTCACTGATGATCTGGATGAGGGGGTTGAGTCAGTCATGAGCAAGTTTGCAGATGACACCAAGTTAGGAGCCCATGTTGGTCAGTTAGAGGGTAGAAAGGCTCTGCAGAGGGACCTCGACCGACTGGACAGATGGGCAGAGTCCAATGGGATGGCATTTAACAAGTCCAAGTGCCGGGTGCTGCACTTTGGCCATGGCAACCCCATGCTGAGCTACAGGCTGGGGTCAGAGTGGCTGGAGAGCTGCCAAACAGAGAGGTACCTGGGGGTGCTGATTGACACCCGCCTAAACATGAGCCAGCAGTGTGCCCAGGTGGCCAAGAGGGCGAATGGCATCCTGGCCTGCATTAGGAATAGTGTGGTCAGCAAGAGCAGGGAGGTCATTGTGCCCCTGGACTCTGCATTGGTTAGGCCGCACCTTGAGTCCTGTGTCCAGTTCTGGGCCCCTCAGTTTAAGAAGGACATTGAGACACTTGAATGTGTCCAGAGAAGGGCAACAAGGCTGGGGAGAGGCCTTGAGCACAGCCCTGTGAGGAGAGGCTGAGGGAGCTGGGATTGTTTAGCCTGGAGAAGAGGAGGCTCAGGGGTGACCTCATTGCCCTCTACAACTACCTGAAAGGTGGTTGTAGCCAGGAGGGGGTTGGTCTCTTCTCCCTGGCATCCAGCACCAGAACAAGAGGACACAGTCTCAAGCTGCGCCAGGGGAGGTTTAGACTCGAGGTGAGGAGAAAGTTCTTCACTGAGAGAGTCATTCGTCATTGGAATGTGCTGCCCAGGGAGGTGGTGGAGTCCCCGTCCCTGGAGGTGTTCAAGAGGGGATTGGATGTGGTACTTGGTGCCATGGTCTAGTCGTGACGTGTGTCGAGACAGGTTGGACTTGATGATCCTTGGGGTCTCTTCCAACCTTAGTTATACTGTGATACTGTGATAACGTTTAGAAATTAATTTCATATGAAGTGGTGAGATTTGTAAGGATGTGGTCTGAAACCCTGTAATACATAACAGAAGTTGCAATAAGAATTCCTGGATACAATGCTAAGATGTCCTGACTGGGTTTTAAGTTTTTATTCACTGTCAGATACAAGTGCTGTATCACAAATCTAACTTTACCATGCAATGCTCATTAAAAGATAACGTTTTATGTCAGGCCTAGAATAATAAATATGAAAAAACAAAATTCAGTGCTCCTTAATATTCTGAAGGGTTGCAAAATTTCCCAATGAACCTATGTTAACAAAGCATATGTAAATTTGGGTATGATTCAAAAATAGGCTTTTTTGGTAGCATTTCTGTAGGTTGTTTGAAAGCTGGATAGAGTTGTTTTATAGCCTTACAGAGGATTCCTGTAATGACAGTGCCACAGTTTTCTGTGTTGATTTGGAGCTGGGGTTTTGTTTTCTTCTTTAGATTAAGATTATGTAAAACTATGTTCATTTTTAAGATGGGAATTGAAATTCAGCCTTTATTTTCAAGTATAGTTACTAATTTATTTACAGAGTTACTGTTTACCTCTTGGAGTTGGATTTTTGATCTCAAAAATGTGGATCCAGTAGTCTTAAAGGTGTATATCAAGGTAGGAAGAAATGAGCTACATTGACAGACGTGAACATACATACTAACTCAATGCTGGGAAGTACAGAATATCAAATACTGTACAATTTTCTCAATGTAGTGTAACTGCATGTAATGCTTACACAGATTCTAGTATTTAATTTCTGAAGATCTTATTGTGCATGCTGTCCATCAGACCTTCTGGTGGGAGATGCCTGTTTCTGACTTGCATGATTTTAACATGGAAAAAAATAGAACAAATCATTAACATGATGGGTAATAAGGGTGCCATGAGCACATTTCATGCAGAGTGCATGCTTTCTTTTGTTTGTTTGTTTGTTTCTTTTCTTCCCCATTTTTTTAAGCAGAAAGTTTAGAGTATAGGCCAAATTCTGAGTCTGTTCTGTGCAAGAGAACATCAGGGTGGTGTCTCAACTTGTCTGTCTGTGATACAGGACTCTGATAGGGAGGCAAGCACTATTAATGCTTTCCTAATGTTTATTAAGTCATAAATGGCTGTCTAGGAGATAGCTCTGTTTTCATTGTACAGTATTAAAGTCTGATGAATCAACATTGCAGAAGAGGTGATTCTAGTTGAAGATTCTGATACATAGAAAAACAATTGGATTGAATTTTCACAGATAAAACTGTAGTAACCATGAGGAAGGAGGAAAAGGTGACAATTTCTCAAAAGGTCAGAAATGTAAGCAAACTGACAGCAAGGTAAATTACAGTCAAGTATTGTTCTCTGTGCTGGAGAAAAAATCAACTTTGTATGTTGGTAATTTCTACAAACTCCTATCAGCGTAATCTCAAACTCAAGTAGAGGCTGTTAGCTGTTAGTTTCAAACTAGTGTCTATTTTTGTGATACAGAAAACATCAACTGGATATATGCAATATAATTGAATTTATGGGACTCGGAGATAATGGACTACTTTGGGGCGTGAGGAAGACTTTACATACAAGCTTCTGAGACTGGAGAACTTGATGTTAAATGTAATTTTCATTGCAGAGACCTATTGCTGCCAGTTGTAGATTAGGTAGAGAACAAAAGTTCAGTACTTTGGCCTTTTTAGTTTAATTGCCCTTCTTTTGTGTGCATGGACACGCTTGAGAGGTGAGCCCAAACCAATCTCATGAAGTTCAACAAGGCCAAGTGCAGTGTTGGGCACCTGGGCTGGGGCAATCCCAGGCACAGGTGTAGGCTGGGCAAGGAGCAGCTTGAGAGCAGTCTCAAAGAGAAGGACTTGAAGGTGTCAGTTAATGGAAAAACTTGGCATGAGCCAACAATGTGGCTGTCCTGGGCTGTATCAAAAGCGTGACCAGCAGGTCAAGGGAGGTGATTCTGTCCCTCTACTCTGCTCTTCTGAGATCCTGCCTCAAGTACTGCATCTAGTACTGGTGCCCCCAGCATAAGAGAGACATTGAGCTGCTGGAGCAAGCCACAAAGCTGATCAGAAGGCTGGGGCACCTTCCCTATGGGGACAGGCTGAGAGAAAAGAAGGCTCCAGGGAGACCTCATAGCAGCCTTCCAGTACCTGAAGGGGGCCTGCAATAATGTTGGGAAGGGACTTTTTACAGGGGCTTACAGTGATAGGACAAGAGGGAATGGATTGAAGCTTGAGGAGGGTAGATTTAGACTAGATGTTAGGAAGAAATTCTTTACAAAGAGGGTGGTGAAGACACTGGAACTAATTGCCCACAGTGGTCATGAATGGCCCTTCTCTGAAGGTGTTCAAGGCCAGGTTGAATGAAGCCTTGAATGACCTGATCTAGTGGAAGGTGTCCATGCCCAGGGCAGGGGAGTTGGAAGTAAATGACCTTTAAAGTCCCTTCCAACCTAAATCTATGGCAGTTAAGGAATCTCATCCAACTGCAAGGTCATAGCATCACTGTTTAATTGAAAAGCATTTTCTGCAAAGTGAGATGATAGATTCAACAAGGGAATGGCTACTCCAAAGATAATTTACCCTAATATGCAAAACATTTAAAAGGCAAAACATTGAGGCGAAACAAATCAATTCTCACGCAAAACATCAACTAATACAGTTTCATGAACCAGATGATGTTATTCTGCCTTGTACACATCCTACATTAGACTAACTTGGTCTGTTAAGTGCTATCCTTCTGGCTCTGGCTGCATTTGTGCTTTTATAGTATTTTTGGCAACCCACTACTGTATTGAATATATTGAAAGTCCATGATGGAAAAACCTGTAGAAACTTGCTCTGTCCTGTATCAGTATGGTTAGATGTCAGCGAGTCTGTATTTTATCATGTGGAAGAAGTGTGGAGACTTTCTTTGCCATCTTAATTTAGTGACTTTGTCCTGGAACTTTGATCTTAAGAATGTTATCATAACGTGTTGCATGAACAGACTTTCCTGGAGTCATTTTTATTTTCAATGTTTAGAGGAATTAAGATACAAGTGTGGTAAGCATATAACTTTCTTAAAGCAAAAATGTTAATTGTTTGGTGTTCAGACAGGAAAATGTCATCTAACAAATGAGTAAATATTTTAAGAATTAATTATTATCAAATCATCTTTATTAAAACATTTAGCAATTATCCAGTCTAAATAACTGTGTAACATTTTAAAGATTAAGAAATGTGTTAATGAGTGAGTGAATAACTTCCAAAAAAAAGGTTATAGAGAAAAATACTTCAGTTGAGTGTGTGAAGTGGTTTTTTTTCTATAGCTAGCTTCACATAAAATCACAGGCTTGGATTGCTAAGCCGTTTTTCATTTTGACTGCCCTATCCAACACCTACTCATTAGTCAGTAGCTGAAAGTGTTAGGAGAATGCTCTACATCTGTCACTGGCAGCATTTCCTACCAAACTTGTTTCCACTGAAGCCTGGATAGAATCCATCAAATTAGGATTTCAAACATGGTATTGTCTTATTTTCTAGATTCTAACCCATTTCTGAATTCAGAGTTTAGATCTCTCCTTATTTACCAAAAGAACTTTTTGTTCCATTGCACAGGCCTTCATTATCAGACCTAAACATTGCTGCTGCACTAAATTCCCTTTGTAAGACCTCAACCGGTCAAACATGGAATGCAGTATTTCTACATGTGAATACAAGCCAGTGTTTGCTGGATAATTAGCAAGCTCAAGTTTCTACTCTCAAATGTAACTTTTAATGCTTCATTTCTTGAAAATTACACGTGACCTATACAATGGGGACACAGACAAGAGCGAGCTGTTATACTGAGCTTGGTTAAAACAGTGTGAAGTAACTGAAACTAGCTCTTGCAATCAGCTCTGGGAAATGGGGTTTTGTACTGAGTAATATTCTTTAAAAAAAAAAAAAAAAGTCAGTAGTCAACTGCAGAATTCAGAAAGCTGTACAACACACCAAAAAAACCCCACCACACTAGTTACCTACCTCTAAAAGAATTTTTTTTTTTCCCCTCCCACCCCCACTTACAAAAGCTTCTGTATATATAATACTAGCTGAAGGAAATATTGGCACTGTTAAGTCTCTGTGCTGCAGTGACCATGCAGCTGGCTCCTCTGCCTCATCCCTGTGCTAAGCCACAGCCGGGAGCAGGGACCCTTTCTGTCCTGACACCTGCCTGGAGCCACCTGCTCTGCGCTGCCCTGGCATCCATCTAGGGCTCCTTGGAATCATTTGAGACAGTTGTGGCAGTGTAAAAAAACCCAAACAACAAAACCCGCCAACAAACCCACTCATGCTGTGCTCATCTATTTTGATATTGGTGGTAGAAATCTAAGTGGAGAAAATCCAGTCAGAAGCAGATGTTTGCCAGTGCCACTTTTAATCAGTCTTTCCTATATTAGGAGGAGTAAATAGTCTCAATTTCTCAGCAAGGAAAGTAGAATATTACCTTTTCCCATGCTTCATTCTAAGGAATTCTTTAAGGAAACAAAATTATAGTTCATACTTCTTTCTTTTGTCCAGGTAAGGATTTTTTTATTATCTGTGTATTTCTTTTGCTAGCTAGGTATTAACATGGTGTTTACTGGCTCTGTTTCTTTGAAGAATTTCCTCTTGGCTGCCCTCTGGAATTGAGGACAGAAGGAGAAGCTCAGTAGCATTCCTGTTGCTGTGGTTTCTCTTCCATAATGTGTAGCCTGCAGGCCTTTTCTCCCCTAGAGCTAAGTTTTTCCCCTTGAGTAATTAATTGTTCAGAGCTGTGAAGAGACCCTTATCTTCTATAGCCTGACATGACTGGGTATTAGGAAACAGTGCATATGCATTGGAATCACCATCCCTGGACATCTTCATGAACCCTGTGGACATGGCACTTCGGGATGTGGTTTAATGGCCATAGTGGTATTAGGTCAATGGTTGGACTCAATGGTCATAGAGGTCTTTTCCAACCACAACAATTCTATGATGTGTGAGCATGGTAAGTTTTGTTTAAGCTATAATTGGAGGGGGGAAAAACCCACAAATTACATTGTTCCTACCAGTAAAAGCAAGTCAAATTTATCCCTGCCCCTTCTTTTGGACAGCTGTCTGGTGACCCAGATAATGGCTCAAAGTCACCCTTTTCCTTTTCTCTTTAACTCTACTCAATTTCCTGATCTGGTTCAACCATGCAGCTGCACAAGCTCTTGTTCAGCAATTTCAGATAGTTGTGCATGTGTGCCTCAGAGATGGGGATGAAGCAGTAGCTCATATGGACTTAGCTCAGCTTAGGCTGCCATAGAACACAGTTTTAAGTTAACAGAAAACCAACCTGACAATAAGGGAAGTGACTGTCTCTTGGTTTAGTGGCTGATGACCACTGAAGCATAAAATATAGCAGAGGGGAATTCATAAAAGGGACCAAAGCAGTCTGTAACTAGGGTGGCTTAGGTTGCTGAGAAATAGAATTATGCCTTTAGTTACTTTATGGTTTACACTAGCCCTCTACTCTGCCAGTCTAAAAATGAAAACTCATCTAGTCTGAGATGTCACCAAGTTCCTTCATGGTGTTTTCATGTAAATAGCAATTAATCCAATTTTAATCTTCCTATACAGTGTTGATTCTGATGCTCTCAGAATAGTAGGTATCACAGTATCACTAAGGTTGGAAGAGACCTCAAAGATCATCGAGTCCAACCTGTCACCACAGACCTCATGACTAGACCATGGCACCAAGTGCCACATCCAATCCCCTCTTGAACACCTCCAGGGATGGTGACTCCCAATGATGAATGACTCTCTCAGTGAAGAACTTTCTCCTCACCTCGAGCCTAAACTCCCCGTGGCGCAGCTTGAGACTGTGTCCTCTTGTTCTGGTGCTGGTTGCCTGGGAGAAGAGACCAACCACTTCCTGTCTACAATTACCTTTCAGGTAGTTGTAGAGAGCAATGAGGTCACTCCTGAGCCTCCTCTTCTCCAGGCTAAACAATCCCAGCTCCCTCAGCCTCTCCCCAGCCTCGTTGCCCTTCTCTGGACACGCTCAAGTGTCTCAATGTCCTTCTTAAACTGAGGGGCCCAGAACTGGACACAGGACTCAAGGTGTGGCCTAACCAATGCAGAGTACAGGGGCACAATGACTTCCCTGCTCCTGCTGGCCACACTATTCCTAATGCAGGCCAGGATGCTGTTGGCCTTCTTGGCCACCTGGGCACACTGCTGGCTCATGTTTAGGTGGGTGTCAATCAGCACCCCCAGGTCCCTCTCTGTTTGGGAGCTCTCCAGCCACTCTGACCCCAGCCTGTAGCTCAGCATGGGGTTGCTGTGGCCAAAGTGCAGCACCTGGCACTTGGACTTGTTGAATGCCATCCCTTTGGACTCTGCCCATCTATCCAATTGGTCAAGGTCCCTCTGCAGAGCCCTTCTGCACTCTAACTGACCAACATCTGCTCCCAGCTTGGTGTCATCTGCAAATTTGCTGATGACTGACTCAGCCTCCCTCATCCAGATCATCAGTGAAGATATTAAAGAGGATGGGGCCCAGCACTGATCCCTGGGGGACACCACTGGTGACTGGCCACCAGCTGGATGTGGCACCATTCACCACCCCTCTCTGGGCTCGGCCCTCCAGCCAGTTCCTAACCCAGCACAGAGTGTTGCTGTCCAAGCCACGAGCTGACAGCTTAGACAGCAGTTTGCTGTGGGGGATGGTGTCAAAGGCCCTGCTGAAGTCCAGATAGACCACATCCACAGGCCTCCCTCCTTGTCTTCAGTCACCGTGTTCCCCTCCAGGTCCAGTAAGGAGTGCAGGCTCTTCTTGCCCTTCTTTTTAGTGTTAATATATTTGTAAAAATGCTTTTTATTGTCTTTCACAGAGGTGTTCAGCTTCAGATCCAACTGGGCCTTTGCCTCTCTAATTTTTTTCCTACATAATCTAACAGCTTCCTTAAACATATCTTGAGAAGCCTTCCCCTCCTTCCAAAGGTGATACAGCCTCTTTTTTCCACTTAAATCCTCCAGGAGCTGCTTGCTCATCCAGGCCGGTCGCCTTCCCTGCAGGCTCATCTTTCGGCACATGGGAACCGCCAGTTCCTGTGCCTTCAAGAGCTCCTGTTTGAAGCAGCTCCAACCATCCTGGACCCCTTGGTTCTTGAGGGTTGCTACCCAGGGAACTTTACAAATAAGTTAAAGAGGCTGAAGTTTGCCCTCCGGAAGTCCAAGGTGAAGGTTCTGTTGGTGCTCCTCCCTATCTCCCTGCATATTGAAAACTTCACTATCTCGTGGTCACTGCACCCTAGGCAGCCTCCCACGATCACATCTCTCACCAGCCCTTCTCTATTGGAGAACAGCAGGTCAAGCAGAGCCTGACCCCTGGTAGGCTCACTTAACAGCTGCTTCAGGAAGCAGTCCTCCATTCACTCCAGGAATCTTCTGGACTGCCTCCTCTCTGCTGAATTAAGTTCTCAGCAGATATCTGGCAGGTTAAAGTCACCGACAAGGACAAGATCTGATGATCTTGAGACAGCCTCCAGTTGTTTGTAGAATAATTCATCAGCCTCCTCATCCTGGTTGGGTGCTCTATAACAGACTCCCACCAGGATGTCAGATTTGTTAGGCTGCCCTCTGATTTTAACCCACAGGCTCTCAATCCCTTCATCTTCCACCTCAAGTTCTGTGGCAGAGAGTGACTCCCTAATGTACAAAGCCACCCCTCCTCCTCTTCTCCCTCGCCTGTCCCTCCTAAAGAGCCTGTAACCCCCCAGTGCAGCACTCCAATTGTGTGTGTTACCCCACCATGTTTCTGAGATGGCAACTATATCATAGTCACCCTGGTGGACCAGGTAGTTCAGAATGAAATACAGGCAAGCTTTGGGCTGGTGAATTGGTGGGGGGCTGGGTGGTTTTTAAATCACAACCCAAATGGAGTATTTATTTTGAAAGAAATACTAGCTGGCTCTCATGTGTAAAGATAGTTCACCAGCTGTAGTGCTGGTTCCTAAATGTAACACATTCAGTTATATCCTGAGAATTTTATAGTATTTTCCTTCATCCCCATCATCAGGAAATTAGAAGTAATAAGCAGAGTTTAGAAGAAACCTGTAGTAGCTAGTTCTGGTATACAGTCAATATGCTTTTTCATTCATTTAATTCTAAAAATCGGTAGCTGAAGTTAATACAGTTTTTTATTCTCTTGCAACAGAAGTGTCTTCATAAATTTGCTCAAGTAACTTCTTCCTCTTCCCGCTGATAATTATTAGCTTAATTCTATTTGCACTAATATTCTATACCTATTATTAGTAAGTCAATCCTTAACTCAATTTTCTTTGCAATTTTTTCCCAAATGAGGTAGCTCAAAATAATTGGAGTAAATATTTCCCTTTGGTGGCAAGTCTTAAAGGTTAAAGCTGAAACAAAGGGAAGTTTCACAAACCTCCTGAGCACAATGTACCTCTCCATCTGCACAACTGGTGAAAAGAGAGCAGATTTTGTTAACAAGCGGAAGGCCTCACCTTTCACAGTCTATTACTGTAGCATGATAAAACTTTTCCAACCGAGTTAGAATATGCCCTATAATTTTTCTTGCAGACTTTCATCAGCAAATTACAGAATTGAAATGTCTTTTTTTTGTGTGTCTTCCTTTTTAGGGGCAGATATACCTTAGGACAGTGGTGTAGATCAAGTAATTTGAATAGTTAAAGATGACATACTGTGCAAATAGCTTTTGGGAAGAAGCACAGGTTTGGAGGTGGAACAAGTATAACATTGCCTGTTTCTCTGAACATCACTCCCAGAGGTGTATTATCTACAAGACAAAATGGTCCTTCATCGCTCATGGGGAAAAATAAACATGAAAGTCTCATATGAAGAACAGGGTGCTTGCAGTTCTGTTCCAAATACCTTAAGTGGTTTAACTAAAAAGTTCAGAAATTAAGCAGTGCTGCTTTTAGTATTATTAGTGCTATTTTGCAGCAGAACTCCTTTCATATGCTTACATATAATAATTTATTTTGTATGAATAAATTATCATGACTGAACTTTCTAGAAAGGAAAACCTGAATTTTGCAATATGCAAGTTTAACAACGTCACGTTAAACTTAAGGTAGGTTCATTTCTAGACAGAAATACCAAAATGAACACGAAACAAGATGTTTTCATCTCCCTGAATATGTGCATATTCAGAATATACATATTAGCAGCCTGTCAGAAAACACTTTAATGGGAATGCTCACCAGGTCACTAAAAATAATAGTATTAAAAAATGCGTATCTTACTGTGGGCTACCTTTTTAACATGGCTCTTGAAAGACTAAGCTGTAGATGTTGATTTCCCATGACCTTTTAGAAGAGCCTTTTCCTCCTCTGAAGTGGGATTGAATGTATCCTGGAAGAGACTGTTGATGAGGGCTTTGTTACAGAAATTAGCACTGAAAAGATGGAACAGAAGAACAGATACCTTATACATCCAGAGGATGATGAATAGAACAATTTGAATAAAAGTTTATTTTGCTTCATTTCTGTTACAAAAATCAGATTTTAGAAGATTTCTAAGTTCAGCTGCAATTAACTGCTTTCATTTCTTTTTAAACAGGTGTCAAACAAAAAATCAAACAGCATTCCTCCCCCAGCACAACTGTCTAAAATCAAAGTACCAGCACCACCTACAGTACTGAAGAAAGAAAAGCGGCAGAGTTCTTCAAGGTTTAATGTTAGCAACAACAGGGAGCTTCAAAACCTGCCACCTTTAAAAGGTACATCTTTCTAATTTAGAATGACTTGCAGGGGTTCTTGGGCATAAGACAGAAAAACATCTTGCCCATCATACTTGTTACATCTGGAGAACATATATTATGTATCAAGTATACACATGTGCAAACTTGCACATACTCCTGTGCTCAAACCTGCTGGGTTTTTTTCTTTTCTTTCATTTCTAATATGAGGATTTCAGTGTGTGCCTTTTGGCAGTCTCTATGGGAAATATCAGTGAGTTCCTTAAACCCAGAAAAGTCTGTGAAAGTATATTCACACATTTCATATAAAAGGAGATTATTTGGGCTCTCTAAGTAAACCATTGGTCTGTCCTCAGCGCAGCATGCTCAAACCCTGCTTTCTTTGTACAGTCATCTCTTGGCACTGTGAGAAGACTTGGTCTGTTGCTGTTTAGTGGTCTGATTTTTCTGAGTATGGGTCAAGCAGAGTGGCGTCATTGTAGTAATTATTAATTTTTCCTTTGTCAATTTTAAGGCACTGTGATCTTTTAGAATTGTATTTTCTGCTGTCTGTTATGGAAAGAGAATTGATGCATTTTTCTCCTACTAACATGGCTTTTATCATCTTTATTTTAGCTCCTGACTGTTGTGCAAATACATGTTGGCATAGTGTGCTTATAGTCATGTGAGGGTAGACTTTTCCAGATGTGATCAGATGGACTGATCTATTGCTTATGAGCATATTGCTTGCTCTGAAGGTTTATTTAAAAAAACAAGCAACCAAATCTATTTTGAATCCAGTATTGTACTGTTCGAGTCTGATAAACCGCTGGAATATTGGGTGGTACTGTTCGAGTCTGATAAACCGCTGGAATATTGGGTGGTACTGTTGTAAGCAATGTGGAAAGAGTCAAGGGATAAGACTTTCTTTTTTTCCCTCCAGTCATTGTTTTCTTGATATAATGCATTAGTGATTTTTGAAATTGAGAAATGTGACTTCTCAGTCCATGTGAATTACACTTCTTCTCACAAAGATCATATTAGGCTGCAACATCTTTCTCTTCACCCAGACACCATTTTTACAAAAAGAATGTGAAATATTGTCTGTCATCTTACTAGCATAGTGTAGATAAAGATGCTGCTTAAAATTTTATCAAGACTTAACTGTTGTATATTTAACTAATGAATTTCAATCAGTTTTATTAAATTTGTGAATAACAAAATTTAGCACTACAGACCATCAAGAATACTCCTTGTCTTTTAAGCTGACATAGTAGGTTTGTGCACAAGCTGTTGCATCCAGGGTATAGAATAGAATAGAATTAACCAGGTTGGAAAAGACCTTCGAGATCATCAAGTCCAACCTATCACCCAACACCATCTAATCAGCTAAACCGTGGTACCAAACGCCCCATCCAGTCTCTTCCTAAACACCTCCAGTGATGGTGACTCCACCACCTCCCTGGGCAGCACATTCCAATGGCCAATCTCTCTTTCTGGGAAGAACTTCTTCCTAACATCCAGCCTAAACCTCCAGAGGCACAGCTTGAGACTGTGTCCTCTTGTTCTGGTGCTGGTTGCCTGGGAGAAGAGACCAACCCCCACCTGGCTACAACCTCCCTTCAGATAGTTGAAGAGAGCTGTGGTGAAGAGGGAGGTTATTAATGTATTAATTATGAATTATGGAAATTAATTTTTAATTAATATTATAAAATTGTCAATAACCAATTAATCACCAACTTATATACATGTTCTAGTGCACGTTCGTGAAATATATCCCATAACTGGCTTAGTATTATGATTAGAACTTGTTTGAACTAATTACAAACTATTTCTATATTTATATGCAAGAAGGGTGCAGTTCTGCCGCTTGGCCACTAGATGGCGACTCGATGGGACATGCGCGACTTCTGGTCGAGCTCAGACGGAGCTCTGTCCTGTGTGCCGCCGGTTCGAGACTGGGGTCTCACAGAGTTGGCTTGCACAAGAAGACGGGCTGGCAGGGCTGGTCCGGAGACGAGCTGGTCCTCAGAGTTGATCCGCACCACACGGCGGGACGGCGATCGCCGGCAGGCGTGCCCGGGGGACGCGGCGGTACGTGGGTCTGCAGGGGTGGCCCCGGGAGTGAGGAATATCGGCGGGGCGGGCCCGACAGAGGTCGGCCCGGCTCGGCAAGTTCTCAGGCAGCGGCTTCTCGTCTGCTGGGCTTAAAGCAACAGTAGGCTACCCGGAGCGGTCCGGTGGGGGTTCAGTGCAGTGTAAGCACGAATGCTGCTGAGTAATCCCTGGAGTTAACAGGGCTCGGAGCGGCATGTGGCGCTCTTCTCTCCACTATAGTGGGGTTAAGCAATTGCGCGGGGACCTGGGATGGTCACGTCGCTTCTTCCCCGATAATTAGGCAGATCTTACCCTCGGGGGTTGATCCAGTCCATGCAGTAGTGACAGGGGGGGTTCCTCTCCCGGTCAGTGGGACTGGCTGTGGCAACGCTGGCTTCTCAGCTCAGCGTGGTGTCCTTCCTCTTGTGGAAATAATTCCTCCAGTCGCTTCTCACATGCAGATGCCTTGATATTCGTGCATGTATGTAACAGAAGCTAAACAATAAACTCAGTTGCAGAGGCAGCAGCTCGGACTTAACCCTCGAGCTAGCACAGAGACAGAAATGGAGGAGGAAGGCAGCAAGGCAGGAAGGGCACTTGTTTACTCACTGGGGTGATATTTATAGAATACCTCGAGGCTGGGTTTGACCAATGGGCAGTCTCATAAACAACTGGCTTCAGCCTATGGGAAAGCATGAAGCTAGAATTCTTCCATATTTGGAGAATGCACGAGCACAGCATGCACCAGCAGCGTGCCAGCCTGGCTTTTGTCTTCCTCCTGAGGGAGGGGGAGCTCGCCCACATGCTGGGGCAAGATTCAATGTCTTGGCACAATGTGCCTTCACCACAGAGCAATAAGGTCTCCTGTGAGCCTTCTCGTCTCCAGGCTAAGCACCCCCAGATCCCTCAGCCTCTCCTCACAGGGCTGTGCTCCAAACCCCTCACAAGCTTTGTTGCCCTTCTCTGGACACGTTCCAGCAAGTCAACATCCCTCCTAAACTGAGGGGCCCAGAACTGGACATCAGGGTGTGACATAAGCAAAGAACACTGAATTAGGGTTTTTTGTTTGGTGGGCTTTTTAAAGTTTTTAATAAAGAAGTTATACATACAGTCTCATCAACTCATCACCTTTTGAACAAAAACTGAGCCACGGAGAAAAAAATTTATTACTTGGTCTTGGCTCCATTGTGTCCTTTTTTGAATAGTGTGTAGTGCCCAGGACTGTCAGCTCAGAAAGACTAGAACTCAGCATACAATTAAGAGGCAGTGAACAGTATGCTGGAAAACAGAAAAATGAGTGCAGATGGGGGAGGGGAGGAAAGTAATCTATTTTACAATGTGTAAGGCATAGAATAGAATACATAGAATACATAGAATAAACCAGGTTGGAAGAGACCTTCAAGATCATCGCGTCCAACCCATCAACCAATCCAACACCGCCCAAGCAACTAACCCACGGCACCAAGCACCCTGTCAAGTCTTCTCCTAAAAACCTCCAGTGATGGCGACTCCACCACCTCCCCAGGCAGCCCATTCCAATGTGCAATCACTCTTTCTGTATAGAACTTTTTTCTAACATCCAGCCTGAACCTCCCCTGGCGCAGCCTGAGACTTTCAGATTTGTTTCCCTCTTGTGTCTATTGCACTTTAAACTAGTAGGCCAGTGAAGTGCAGAAGGCATCCTGCTTGAACTTGGAGGCAGCAAGGAGAGAAAGTAGTAAACCAACCCACTAGGTCTTAAAAACTTCTCAAGGTATGTGCTGAGAATGTTGTAACATTTTTGACACCGCATACTTAGAGATGAAGAAATGGTTACAAGTATTGTATGTAGGCATTATATTTGCCTTTCGGTCTGTAATCACTTTGTGGTGAAGTGGTTATTAATTTATGAATATGAAATATGAATTATGAAAATATTATTTTTATTAATATCACATTATTAATAACCGATGAATCACCAACTTATATACATGTTCTAGTGCACGTTCGTGAAATAGATTCCACAAATGGCTTAGTATTATGATTAGAACTTAATTGAACCAATTGCAAACTATTTCCATATTTATATACAAGAAGGGTGCAGTTCCGCCGCTTGGCCACTAGATGTCGACTTGGCAGAGCGCGGGCGGCTTCTGGCCGAGTTGAAGACAGGGCTCGGTCCTGGTCGGGGTCGGGCCGCAGGGTCAGCCCTTGCGGAGTCGGCTCGCACGATAGGGCAGGGCGACGGTTGCCGGCAGGCGGGCTCAGTCCTGGTCAGGGTCGGCCCAGCTACGTCAGATTCCCGAGGCTGAGGGACACAGCCTCGGAGAGAGAGAATGCAGCTGCGTCAGGTGGCAGCTCCTCTCGTTTACTGAGCTTAAAGGAACGGCAGGACGCTCGGGGTGGTCCTTGGTTCAGTGCAGTGTAGGCACGAACAATGTTTTGGCTTGCCCTGAGGTTTAACAGGGCTCAGAGCAGCACATGTGGTGCTCTTCTCTCCTGCTACGGCGAGGCTAGGCAATTGTGGACTCAGTCTCTATCAAGTCCCTTCTCCCCAGCAACTGGGCAGGTCTTACCCTCGGGGGTTGGTCCAGTCCTCTGGTGGCACGGTGGGGCTCTCCCGGTCGATACGACTGGCTGTGGCGGCGCTGGGCTCCTCGGCTCAGTGCAGCATCCTCCCTCTGTGGAAATGATCTTCCAATTGCTTCTCACAATGCAGAGACTTCTAGTATGCGTGCATGTATATAACAGAACTAAACAACAAGCTCAATGGCAGAGGCTGCAGCTCGGAGGGTTACACTCTCGAACAGGCACAGAGACAAAGGGCAAGAGGGGGCCAACTTGTTTACCAGCTGGGGTAATACTTACAGAGTTCCTCGGGGCTGGGTTTGACCAATGGGCACTCTCATAAACAACTAGCTTCAGCCTATGGGAAGCATGAAGCTAGAATTCTACCACATTTGGTGCATGCACGAGCACTGCATGCGCTGAATGCATGCTGGCCTGGCTAATGCCTTGGCTTTTGTCTTCCTCCTAAAGGAGGGGGAACTTGCCCACATGCTGGGACAAGATTCAGTATCTGGGCATAATGTGCCTTCACCACACACTCCCCCCAACTGCAATGAATTCAAATAAGAGATCCTGAGCTTATTTCTTGTTGATGTCTGATGTTGTACGTGTGCCCTCTGGCTATCAAGGGTCAAACTTTGTGATGAAGTGCTGGTGCAAATGCTGATCTAGTTATGGGTAGTAATTATTGCCATTAATAATAAAGCTATGTCCAGTCTCATGGATCATAGCAGGTGTCTTAATTGCCGTGCTCACTCATGACTTAATTCCCATCGTTCGGGTTGCTGAGCACATTGTTGGCCAGTCACTGTTTTCTTAATGTGTACACAGGTACATGATGTGCATTCTGTGGATCAAGTGAAGCTGGGAAACTTTCTTTTTGGACAGCTTTAAGTGTGTTCTCGGTGTCTGGACAGGAGTTAAAGTGGACTGGCAGGCTGTAATTTAAAGGACTGAGATGATTAAGGCAGACTTGACTTACATAAAGTGCTAGGAAGAATGTACCATTCCTTCAGGTTAGCTGTGTTTAACCAGCTTTTAAACTCCAGTTACTTAACAAGTGGCCGTATTTCTATAGCCACAGTACCTGGGAAACCTTTCTATCTGTAGTAGACCAAGAGATGTGTATTTTCTTCATCAGCATTCAGTTTGCTGTGGTATAGTGTAATGTGCCTTACATGAAATTTATTTTAAGGAACACATACAGAATGGGGTTGCTTTTGCATACTTAAAGGTCTGTATTAGATTTGTGAAAGCTTGTAACTGGTAAGCTCTGAATGGCCCACAGTATTGCTGAGATAACTACCTTGCTTCTGTGCCATGGGGCTGGAGTTAAGGTCAGTGGATCACTTGAAATAGTGGCAAGGGAATAGGGGATCTTTGGACTATATTTACATCAGGGTTTCTTGTTTAGGAAATACTATTTGATCTTCAGTCATGCTGTGAACTTTCTCTTGAGCATTGCACAGAAGTGCTTATGATAGGCTTCTGGAAATACCAGTCTGTTTGCCTGGGTGACTGGTATTGGTGTGGTATGGTTTATATTCATTGGAGCAGCTTACATTTTACATCAGTATGCCTCCAGTTCATTGGGGAAATGGAGGAGCAGGATAACTCAGATAATGCAAAAAGAAAGGTAAGTAAATTATGAGTTAAGAGGCTCTAAGAATAAAGATGAATGTAGAAAAGAGAGGTCTGGTGCAATGGATTTGTAGAGCTCTGAGATCCATATATTAACAAAGCTGCAAACCAGCAAAGCTCCCTGCAGCACAGTGCAATGCAGCCTGATTTAGTTCATGTCGAATAGGTGGCTTGTCTTCCCACAGATAACTCTGAGACATCTCTGGAGAAATGCCTTGAGAATTGTGTCAAATATCTTGAAAATACATTAACCTGTTTCCAGCTGTTCATTAGGAAAAAATTTACTGCTTAACCTAAAGCTGTGTTTTGTTTTGTGATTTCAAAACTTGCAGAGTAATGCTTTGGTTATATCAGAGATAAATGGCAAAGGGTGTTTCATCCTTCAGAAACTAACCAGTTACTTTGTGACTTGGGATATATTGAAATTGTTTGCAAATTAAAGCATGTGTTGTTGAATTTGGGTAAAGGGATTTTAATTTGTATAAGAGATAAATCAGTAGTGTTCAGTATGCCTATTTAATAAATAGATGTTAAAGGTACCATATCTGAATTTGTGTGTGCTTGTATTACACTGATGCACTGAAGTATGGGTTCTTTGCAACTGCTTACTTCAACTTTATGCAACATGCTTGAATTTGTTGTTAAGTTACAGATAACTTTTTTTAATGGTTAATTAGCAAATAATTCCACAGCATCTATGATTTAGTTTCTGTGCTAGCATTTATTTCTGATGATGTTGATAAATCAGTGTCACTTTAGTTCTCGATTCTAGGTTACCTCTATGAACTTCTGTCACCCAAATACATTATATACTGGAAAAACCTCCAGTGCTTGAGTACATGCTGTATGTGTACTACTCATCTGGTAGTGTTCATTCAGCTCTGGGAGGAAACTTTTCAGAGTGTGATCATAGAATGGTCTAGGCTGGAAGGGGAAATGGATTGAAGGTTGAGGAGGGCAGATTTGGAGTGAAGCTTGGGAGAAAATTGTTTGGAGTGGGGATGGTGAGAGCCTGGAGCAGGTTGCCCAGGGAGGTGCTGGCTGCCCCCTCCCTGGAGGTGTTGAGGGGCAGGTTGGATGAGGGCTTCAGCCTGGTGTGGTGGAAGGTGTCTGTGCCCATGGCAGTGGGTTGGAGCTGTCTGATCATTGGGGTCCCTTCCAGCCCAAAGCGTTCTCTGAATGCTTCAATTTGGACACTTAGCAGAACTGCAATGAAGGAAACTTGAAATAAGCAAAGTTGTGAAACTGGTTCTGAGCCCGGGGGGTTGGGTGTGAGTTTCGAAGCTGTTCTGACCTCAGTTGCCTGTTCTTGAGCTCAGGATCTGCTTGTGAGCTTGGGTGTTGGGTGTGAGCTTGGAAAGTGATTCTGACCTTACTTGCTGGCTCTTGAGGTTGGGGGCTGGATATGAGCTTGGGAAGAGATTCTGACCTTACTTCCTGGTTCTTGAGCTTGGGGCCTGGATGTAAACTTAGGAGCTGGCTCTTGAGCTTGGGGGCTGGGTGTGAGCTTGGGAAGTGATTCTGACCTTACTTCCTGGTTCTTGAGCTTGGGGCCTGGATGTAAACTTAGGAGCTGGCTCTTGAGCTTGGGGGCTGGTTCTGTATTTCTGATCCGGATTCTTGTGCTTGGGAGCTGACTCTGACCTTAGTTGCTGGTTCTTGAGCTTGGGGGCTGTGTCTGAGCTTGGCCCCTGCCTTGAATTTAAAATGTGAGAGTTCAGCCAGTTGGAAGTTGAAGCTGAGCTGCTTTTCACTGCAGTGCTTCAGAGTTTGTGATGCTCAAAAGGCAGATCTCAAAGAGCTGCTGCAAGAGTTGAGCTGAAGTGCAACAGGTTTGGAGGAGTTTGGAAGGGATTTTGGCTCTCCATCTCCTCGTCCTCTTCGTTGTCTTCCTCTGCCTCATCTTCTTCCTGCTCTTCCTGGAGGGTGCACTTAGAATCCTAGAATCCTGGAGTGGTTTGGGTTGGAAGGGATCTGCAAAGGTGATGCAGTTCCAGCCCCTCTGCAGTCAGCAGGGACATCCTCCACTAGATCAGGTTGCCTAGAGCTCTGTCCAGCCTCACCTGGAGCATCTGCAGGGATGGGCCCTCACCTCCCTCCCTGGGCAACCTATTGCAGTGTTCCAGCAGCCTCCTGGTGCAGAACTTTTTCCTCGCATCCAATCTCAATCTGCTCTGCTCTAGTTTGAAGCCATTGCCTCTGGTGCTGTCCTTGCGGGCTTTGCAAACAGTCCCTCTGCAGTCTTCTTGTAGCCCCCTTCAGGTACCAGAAGATCACTCTTCAGTCTCCCCAGTCTTCTCTTCTCCTCTTCAGGCTGAACACCCCCAGCTCCCTCAGCCTGTCCTCACAGCAGAGCTGCTCCAAACCCCTGATTACTTTTGTGTCCCTCCTCTGGACCCCCTCCATCAGGTCCATGTCCTTCGTGTGTTGAGGCCCCCAGAGCTGGCTGCAGTGCTGCAGGTGAAGTCTCACCAGAGCAGAGCAAAGTGCCAGGATGCCCTCTGTCCATCTCTGGTCATGCTGCTTTTGGTGCAGCCCAGGCTGCCCTTGGCCTCTGAGTTGCAGTCTCACCCTGTCTGTTCCTGTCCAGCTTCTTGTCCACCAGCATCCCCCAGTCCTTCTCTGCAGGGCTGCTTCCTATCCCCTCCTCCCCCAGCCTGTACTGATTGTGAGGATTGTCCCAGGCCAGGGGCAGGACCCTGCCCTTGCTCTTGTTGAACCTGAGGAGGTTGCCCTGGGCCACCTCTGCAGCTTGTCCCCTTGAGCTCCTCCAACTTGTTCTGCAGGGTATTGTCTTAGGTTTAAGGAGCCAGAGAGGCTCTCTTTGAGCCATGTGAAAGGAGTAGATGCGAAGCTCTGCCCAGAGGGTTGGCTAGAATTGGGCAGTTTCCATGGCTGTGCTGTTCAGAGCTGCATCCTACAGTGCAAAGCATCAAATCCACAACAATCCATAGTGTGCCTTGGCCACATGACCCAACCTACCTCCCTAGGCCAAAGCTCCCTCCAAGGCTCCACCAAACCAGGCCAGAACCCCAGGCCCCAAATGCCTTCCCCCTCCCCTATGCCTCTCTGCCCCTCCTCCCCCATACCCAAGAGATGCAGTTACAGATTCTGGTAGGCAGCTCCCAGGTGAGCCAGGCTGCTCCAGGCCACATTTGGCAGCATTGCCAAGGCCTCAAAACTCCTCTGTAGAGAGAGATCACAGAAGATGTTCCTGGGAGCAGAGGGGAAGGGAAAAGGAGGTTGGAGAGCCTGTGCTGTTCCTTTATAAAGAGTGGGTTCAGGCCTTGTGGGAATGAAATAAGATAGATGACACTTTCTGATGTACCTCTGGACTCTGCTGTCCCTTCTGGAGGTCTCTACTCTCTGCTGTAAGACATCCCAGTGCCTTCCACCCACCCACCACAGGGATTCTCCTCCATGCTCTCATCCAGGGGCTTCTGTTGGGGGGACTCTGGGAGGTCAGCAAGTGAGTGGGGATGGAGCAATGGATGGGAAGATGGAGGGTGAAGGCTGCAGGGGGTGGGAGGGCATTGTTCAGCAGCTGTATGGCTCTGCCTGGCTTCTGCCTTCAATGGTGCTGGCAGCAGCTGACCCCAGAAGCTCAAAGCCCCAAACCCTGCCTGGCTCAGGACAGTCCTCCTACACCTCCTGACATCCAGCACAGCCCAAGCAGGCACTCAGGTCTCCTACCCACACAGCCCAGCCATACCCCATGGCAGGACTCACCTGAGGCCTGCCTCCCTCTCTGTCCCCCTTCCTGTCATCAGTTGCTGCATGAGGTAGCTTCAGGGTCCCTCCCCAGCCCTCATCTGTAACCCCCTCTTGGCTTGGTGCTATTCTTTCAGCCCTCCAACTTATCCTAGCCTTTAGTCTCAGGCCCCTTCCATTCTTGTGCTCCTGGTTCCAGCCCAGTTCCTTGGATGCTTCCTCAGCCACAGCATTTCCACTCCACCCTTCCAGCTGCAGTGGCAGTGGAAGTAGGGGACACAGGGCCATGGCACAGCCAAGGCAGCAGGGACATGGATGGGCTGGGAATGAGGAATTAGGCCTTGTCCTCCCAAAAAGGGGAGAGGGTAGAGGGTACAGTTCTCATGTAGCAAATATATGTGCAGGGAATGCCAGGATCTGGCAGCATTTGAGGAGCTGAAAGGAGTGAATTGTGTTGCAGCTCTGCATGTGTCTGCTGGGGATGTGGAGGGGCAGCTCCAGGAGAACCGCAAAGAGTAAGCTGAGAGAAATGGTCAGGGAGAGAAGGAAGCCAAAACCCTTTCCACTGAGTCTCTTTGGGCTGCAGGTGTGTGAAGGGTGCTGGAGGGATCAGGTTTGGGCAGGAGACAGAGACTCCTCCAGCATCCCAGTGAGGGCTGAAGAGGTTTAGCAAGAATCTGAGCAAGTCCCTTCCCCCTTTGCTGCATCTCCAGACATCATGAACCTCCCTTAGTGTGTGTCCTGAGGGCTGCTCTGATCTCTTGGAGAGTGGGCAGCAGAGAGGTGTGTGCAAGGCAGAGGTGAGCACAGAGTGTGTGTGGTGGGGGCAGGGCCAGGGAGGAGAGGTGGGTCCAGAGCAAGATCTGCTGACAAGTGCAGCTGCAGGCAGCAGAGCCCTGGGCAGGCTGTGGGAGGAAGCTGCAGGCCCGGCCTGGGAAAGGCTGTGTGGAGGCAGCTGTATTGTGGTGCTGCCCTGTAGCTGTGTGCTGGGGGCTGTGTGTGGGGCAAGGAGCTGAGTGTGTGCTTGTTGAGGCCTCCCATCTTGAGCAGCCCTAGCTGTGTGCTGTGCCTGTGCTGCTGGGCTTGGGAGCTGTGCCCAGTAAGGCTGAGCTGCTCTGCCTGGTCCTGGGCCGTGCTGAGCCATCCCTTTCAGGTCAGTGCTCTCCTCTGAGCCCTTTGGTTCTCTCTGGCAGGGTCTGAGTTCTCTGCATCAGCCCTGCCTTCTGTGTGCTGGGGAAGAGCAGAGTTTGCAGATCTGCCCCTTGGAGCAGCCCAGCAGTTGAAGAACCCTGAGTGGGGCAACAGCAGGACCCCAGGTCCCCAGGTCAGCCCTCAACCTCCTCCAGCCCCTCCTGCCCACCACATTTCACCTCTCCAGGGTCTCTGAGGGACATCAGTCTGGGAGCTCCCCAGGCTGTTTGGGGTCAGTTGTGTGGCAGGTCGTGATGTTTGGGGTTGGAATGTGGAAAGTGGTGGAAGAAGGTTGGGGGTGGTTTGGTCTTCCTGAGTCATTATCTGAGCCAGTAGAGATCGAAGGGCAGGGCCTGGGCCAGAAACCACCCTGCCAATGCTGCCAGGCTTGAGGAGAGTGGAACAAGACCACTTGCGATCTCAGGGTACCTCAGGACACAGGTCACAGGAACCTGGGCTCTCAGCACAGATATTAGAGGCCTAAGCCTTTCTTCTGTGGAAGAAACTGAAGGTTTGAAGTCCCCTCTGCATTCTTTCCTGCAGCTGGGTGTTGGGAGGTGTTGGGAGTCAAGGACTGTAATGACCCAGGCAGGATCTCAGCATTTGAGGTCCTGGGCTCAGGTGCTTCCATCTTCCCTATTGCACAGCTGTGACCCCTTCCTGCCACAGTATGGCCTCACAGAAGGACCCAGACAAGAGCTGGGAGGAGAAGGAGCATCTAGAGATCAATTTCGAGCATCCCACGTGCATACCCAAGGGAGAAGATGAGGAGGAAGAAGTGGACTGGATGGAGGATGCTGCTGCTGATGTGAATGGTGACTATGAGGAGGATGAGTATGAAGAGGAGGATGACTATGAAGAGGAGGCTAGTGATGAGGATGAAGGTGACCAAGTTGAGGAGGAGAAGGAATGTGCAGAGGAGGGTGAAGCCAGAACAGGCCCCTCAGTGCCACCCAAGCAGCTGAATTGGTGCTCTGAGTGTGGGCAGAGCTTCCCATGTGGCTCAGAGCTGGTGAAGCACCACTGCCCCCGCCCTGGCCCCCGGCCCTTCATCTGTGGTGACTGTGGCAAGAGGTTCAGACAGAGCTCCATCCTCATCCGACACTGCCTGACCCACACTGGAGAGAAACCTTTCACTTGTGCTGACTGTGGCCACAACTTTAGACAACGCTCTGAACTCACAATCCACCGCCGCATCCACACCGGGGAGAAGCCTTACAGCTGTGCTGATTGCGGTCAGAGCTTCAGACATAGCTCTGCCCTCACCAACCATCGCCGTGCCCACACTGGTGAGAGGCCGTACAGCTGTGATGACTGCGGCAAGAGCTTCACTCGCATGTCTTCCCTCTGGCAGCACCGCAGTGTGCACAGCAGTGAGAAGTCCTTCACCTGCAGGGACTGTGGCAAGAGCTTCAGTCGCAGTTCCACACTCATCATCCACCGCCGCATCCACACGAGAGAGAAACTGTTCCCCTGTGCTGAGTGCGGCAAGAGCTTCACCACGAGCACTTTATTGATCCAGCACCAACTCATCCACAGAGGTGACAAACCATACTGCTGTGCCCACTGCGGCAAGAGCTTTGGCCGCAGCTCCGACCTAACCAATCACCACCGCACACACACAGGAGAGAGGCCTTACAGCTGTGCTGACTGTGGCAAGAGTTTCACTCAGAAATCTTCTCTCACCCGGCACCGCAGTGTGCACAGCACTGGGAAGTCCTTCACCTGCAGGGACTGTGGCAAGAGCTTCAAAACCACCTCCAGTCTCACCATCCACCGCCGTGTCCACACCGGAGAGAAGTTGTTCCCCTGTGCTGAGTGCAGCAAGAGCTTCACCACGAGCACTGCGTTCATCCAGCATCAACTCATCCACAGCGGTGACAAACCGTACAGCTGTGCCGACTGCGGCAAGAGCTTCACCTGCATCTCCTACCTCTCCAGGCACCGTCGTGTGCACATGGGTGAGAAAGCTTTCACCTGTGCTGACTGCGGCCAGAGCTTCAGCAGCAGCTCCTATCTAACCAAGCATCGCCTCAGCCACACCAGTGGCCAGCCCCCAGAGCAGGGGAGGTACAAATAGATCTACCCAGGGTCTAGTGGGGTAATCATGGTCCCCTGAGAAGGTTTTTCCAGCACCAAAATCATCTCTTCTTCCTCTGCATTTCTCAGAGGTTAGGGGCTCCAGCAGGAACAAACACCTTCTGCCCTTTTGAACACCAATTATTGCTGATGAGAACAATTGCAGTGCTTAGTCAGCACAGCCATTGGAGCTGGGGTGAGCTTTGCCAGGGTTTGGTTCTTCCCCCTTTGTGTCTCCTTGGGCTAAAAAAGTCTCTGTCCATTGCCCAGTTGTGTCAATAAAAATCCCAAACTCACCAAATCCTCTTTGTTTGCTTTTATTGTAGACTTTTGTTGCCTAGGAATGGGGCTTGAGCTGTGTGCCCTGTTCAGGGAGGTCAAAGTGAGGTTCCCTGAAGAGTCTTGAGGAGGAGCTTGAAGAGTTACATTGGTTGTTATAAATGGGCCGCACAAGAAAATTTCCAAGTTTCTTGTGAGAGTTGTTTTATTAAAAACAGAAGCAAGCAAGCAACAGGAAAAAAAAAATGAGAGAAGCAGCATGCTGGGCCACAGAGACTTCACCCCACAGGTACCTCCAGTCTCTCCCAAAAAGCCTCTTACAAATCCTAACTTTACTTTATATAGCTACACCATCTACATATGCATGCTTATGCTTAATAAAAGGCAGGGATGTGATAATGAGTTCTAGCAACCTCTTGGGCTTCTTGAGCATGCATCTTCTTTGTGGTAGGGGTCATAGATGAGGCAGGTGAGGTCTTTCTCCTGTATACGTTGAAGAACTACATCTTCTCACACAAGTACAGCTGCAGCACAGGACTTAAACATTCTATGGCTCCTGAGAAAGTTGGAATGAGGTTCCTGTCTGAAGACAAAACACTCTGACCATTCACTTTCTGTTCTCAAAACAAGCCAACCATCCAGCCTTGAGACTACACCCCTAAAGATGAATTCCACAACACAAATCACAAACCATTATTGCATTTATAACAGGGAGGCAAGGGAACTATTACTGTTGAAATTAATTGTGGAAAATGCAAATGCAGGTTGTAAAAAGCTGTTAAAATCTTTGCCTAATCAAAATGCCACCTTGCTAGCAATTATTGAAGCATGGAATGAGATAAGTATGATGGAATATAAGTATGAAGTTATGGCTGCAGCTTTTGCAGCTATGAATGGTCCAATGAACACAGGAGTTTGTTATGGCTGTGGGAAACCGGGTCATCTCAGAAAGAATTGTTTGGTAGCTGACACTGGAGCCAAACCTAAGGCACCCGGGATTTGCCCCAAGTGCCAGAAGGGGAGGCATTATGCTAACCAATGTCAATCTAAGTATAATTCTCAAGGGCAGCCCGTTGCGCAGGGAAACCGGATGCGGAGCACAGGATGGCACTGGGTGCTGACACAAATCATCCAGCTGTCGCTGTCCAGCCAGATGTTGGCAGCACGCGCATCTCTGACCTCTGTCCAGCAACAGCAGGCAGTGCAGGACTGGACCTGGCAACCTCCAACACAGTAACTTTACTTGATACCACAGTACATTTATTGCCAGCAGGCGTGTCAGGTCCTCTCCCAGTAAAAACTCAGGCATTAATATTAGGTAGATCATCAACAATGATATCAGGACTTTGTGTGCTTCCTGTGTGCACAGATAAAATTCAGATCATGGCATGGACTCTGTTCCCTCCCTGCACGGTACCGAAGGGAAGTCGTATTGCACAGCTATTATCGCTTCCCTTGGGATCGGAACATCCCCCTGCAAAGGGACCTTTAAGAAATAAAAGAGGATTCGGGTCTACTGGGGATCCACAGATTCTGTGGGTACAGACTATCTCTCAAAAATGTCCTCTCTGTCAATGTGTCCTGATGTGTGGTCAGCAGAAACTGGTGCTTAGTGATATTATTGATACTGGAGCAGACGTCACAGTGATTTGTAAGGCTAAATGGCCCCCCCCGCTGGCCCGTGGCTAGTGCATCTCAGGCACTGGCAGGCATAGGGGGAGCTGGAGAAAGTCATCAGAGCCTGAATTTCATTCAGATTCAGGGACCAGAGGGACATACAGCATCTGTGAAACCCTTTGTTTTGCCTGTGCCTATGGTGCTATGGGGTCGTGATGTGCTTTCACAATGGGGGATGACCATGAACACCCATTTTTAGAGGGGGCCATTGCAGTGCGCGACACCCTTCGGTTAACATGGAAAACAAATCGCCCTGTCTGGGTGGATCAATGGCCCCTACCATTGGAAAAGCTTTGTGCACTCCAAGAACTAGTCACAGAGCAATGGGGAAAAGGGCATATTGTACCCTCCATGAGTCTGTGGAACTCTCCTATTTTGGTCATCAAAAACCAAACAGGCAAGTGGCGCTTACTCCATGATCTCAGAAAGATTAATGATGTTATGGAAGATACGGGGTGCCTCCAACCAGGGCTACCCTCACCCACAATGATACCACGATATTGGCATTTAACTGTTACTGATCTAAAAGATTGCTTCTTTAGCATTCCTCTACATCCAAATGATGCTCTTAAATTTGCTTTTTCAGTTCCAAACATCAACATGCAACAACCTTTGCAGAGCTATCATTGGGTTGTGCTCCTGCAAGGAATGAAAAATAGCCCTACAATTTGTCAGTGGTATGTAGCAAAAATTCTCAGTCCTGTTTGAGAGGCATTTCCTGATATTCTGATATATCATTACCTGGATGACATCCTAGTGGCAGCACAAAGCCCCGAGCTCATGGAGAAAGCCGTAGCCCTTGCTGTATCCACTGTGACTCAAGTGGGTTTTTGTGTAGCACCTGAAAAAAATCAGAATGTACCACCTTGGAAATATTTAGGGTGGAGAATTTGCACCAAAACAGTTGTTCCACAGCCTTTACAAATCAATGCACGTGTGAAAACACTTCATGATGTTCAGAAATTGCTGGGAACCATAAATTGGGTTTGTCCTCTTTGGGGAATTTCCAATGCAGATTTAAGTCCTTTGTTTGAACTCCTAAAGGGTGACATTAATCTGTGTTCTCCTTGAGTTTTGAATTCTGAAGCACTTCAGTCTTTGCAGAATGTGACCATGGCTATTGCTTTGAAGCAGGCTCATCGATGTGCACCTGAACTACCTTTTTTCTTAATGCTGTTGAATCCTGCTCGACAGCCACACGCCTTAATTTTTCAGTGGGACACAGGTAAAACAGACCCATTGCTTTTAATTGAGTGGGTTTTTCTTCCTAACCAGCCTGTTAAGACAATTTCTGCACAGCATGAAATGTTTGCCTTGTTAATCATTAAGGCCAGACAGAGACTATTAACTTTAGCAGGGAGAGATTTTGACTGTATCTATGTTCCTGTTAAAGAGATTTACTTGCAGTGGCTTTTCCAGCAATCAGATGTTTTTGTTATGTCTTTAACACCTATGCAGGTCAACTCTCTATGCACCCGCCTTCACATAAATTGTTTCATCTTGACTTCTCTTTATCTTGACTTCAGCCTCGGCCTTCACATAAATTGTTTCATCTTGACTTCTCTTTATCTTGACTTCAGCCTCGCATGAGTGATCATCCACTGTCTGCCCCCACTGTTTTCACAGATGGATCAGGGAAGACTCACAAGTCTGTCATTGTTTGCTGGAACAATCAATCCTTAACATGGAAGTCAGATATTGCTACAGTTCCTGGTTCACCTCAGATAGTAGAATTGGCTGCAGTAGTGCGAGTGTTTCAGAAATGGTCAGAGACTTTTAATCTTGCCACAGACTCCGCTTATGTGGCAGGCATTGTCCAACGAGCTGAAGCTGCAGTATTGAAGGAAGTGAATAATTCTCAGTTGTTTAACCTGCTACAGAAGCTGGTCTTTTTCCTAGATTCAAGGAAACGCCCTTATTTTGTAATGCAAGTCAGATCTCACACTTCTTTACCAGGATTTATTGCAGAAGGAAATCGTCAGGCAGATTTTACCCCAGAACCACAGAATCACCAAGGCTGGAAGAGACCTCAAAGATTATCAAGTCCAACCTGTCACCACAGACTTCATGACTAAACCATGGCACCAAGTGCCATGTCCAGGCCCCTCCTGAACACCTACAGGGATGGTGACTTCACCAGCTCCCTGGGCAGCACATTGCAATGGCAAATGACTCTCTCAGTGAAGAACTTTCTCCTCACCTTGAGCCTAAACCTCCCCTGGCACAGCTTGAGACTGTTTCCTCTTGTTCTGGTGCTGGTTGCTTGAGAGAAGAGACCAACCCCCCTCCTGGCTACAACCACCCTTCAGGGAGTTGTAGCCAGCAATAAGGTCTCCCCTGAGCCTCCTCTTCTCCAGGCTAAACAATCCCAGCTCCCTCAGCCTCTCCTCGTAGGGCTTGTGCTCGAGGCCTCTCCCCAACCTCATTGCACCTTCAAGTGTCTCGATGTCCTTCTTAAACTTAGGTGCTCAGAACTGGACACAGGACTCAAGGTTTGGCTTCACCAGTACAGAGTACAGGGGCACAATGACTTCCCTGCTCCTGCTGGCCACACTATTCCTAATGCAGGCCAGGATGCCATTGGCCTTCTTGGCCACCTGGGCGCACTGCTGGCTCATGTTTAGGTGGCTGTCAATCAGCACCCCCAGGTCCCTTTCTATTTGGCAGCTCTCCAGCCACTCTGACCCCAGCCTGTAGCTCTGCATGGGGTTGTTGTGGCCAAAGTGCAGCACCTGGCACTTGGATTTGTTGAATGCCATCCTGTAGGACTCTGCCCATCTGTCCAGTCGGTCGAGGTCCCTCTGCAGAGCCTTTGGGCTCTCTAACAGACCATCATCTGCTCCCAGCTTGGTGTCATCTGCAAATTTACTGATGACTGACTCAATCCCCTCATCCAGATCATCAGTGAAGATGTTAAAGAGGATGGGGCCCAGCACTGATCCCTGGGGATGCCACTAGTGACTGGACATTGTCACTGAAGGTATTGCCAGATCACATTGCACAAACCAGGCTTAGCCATTCTTTGGTCGACCAGAACGCAGGATGACTGAAACAGCAGTCTGATGTGTCCTCACAGCAAGCTGCTAATGTCATAGCTGTGTGTCCTGACTGTCAGAAACATTCCTTTCCTCCTGTTGCTTTTGGAGTTAACCCAAGAGGATTGCAGAGTTTACAATTGTGGCAAACAGATGTTACACACTTTTCTGAATTTGGTAATCTTAAATACATTCACTCCTCTAGTGATACCTTTTGCTGGAGCCTTATATGCTTCTTGCCATACCAGACAAAAGTCACGAGATGCTCTCAGACATTGTGTATGAGCCTTTGCCATATTAGGTATTCCTGTTCAGATAAAAACAGATAATGGTCCAGCATACATTTCTGCTACGCTTAAATCATTTTCTGACTCTTGGGGAATTGTTCACACCACAGGTATTTCTCATTCCTTCACTAGTCAGCCACCTATTGAGCGTTCTCACCAAACACAGAAGCACCTTTTATTACAACAGAAAGGGGGAATGGGAAATACAACACTGGAGGAAAGATTGCAGAAAGCTCTGTATGCATTCAATTTTTTTAACCGCTCCTTGGTAGATAGTAACGCTCCTATCATCAGACATTTTAGCAGTAATGCTTCTTTTGAAACACAAGAAAAAGCACCAGTGCTCATTCGAGACCCTGAAACAGGAAAGATTTTAGGGCCATACCCTTTAGTAGCATGGGGCAGAGGATATGTTTGTATTTCCACAGAAAGAGGCCCTCGGTGGATTCCAGCCAAGCACGTGCGACCTTTTCGAGAGCCTTTATCATCTCCAAAGGAGGAAGCTGAAAAGGAGCAATCGATATAGCGAGACAGCGAGCTGCAGATTCCTGCTCAATCTTCTGGAAATTTTGAAAATGTTTTTCTGTTTTGTTTGTTTGATGACCTTTGGAGTAGGATTTTTAGAATCCTTCTATTCCCTTCCCTTATCAAAAACTAATGTATGAGTTACACTTGTTAATGTAACTGGACAAGACACCTTGTGCCTGGCTACAGCTTCTTCCGAGAACCCCTTTTTCTACTTGTTTAGTAGGACTGTGACTGCCTCTGGATAAGTGGCCAGTTCCTTCATCTTTTAAATTGCTTGGTAACTGGGGACTTTCTCGCTGGATTTGTAGTCTTCTTAAAAGAATTATGTATGCTTTTATTGCTTTATTCTTTTTTGCTACCTTTTTTACCTTGTCTATTGTAATGCTTATCAGGTTTGATTAATTGCTCTGTTAAGGGGATTGTTGTTATACAACAGAAAGGGGGAAATGAAGGGTTAAAACTTGGAGAGCAGAGCTCCAAGCACTGATAGACTGATAAGAGGAGACAGTGTTAGCCTTGATGGCTCGTAAACCATGGTAACACAATGAAGCTGTGTAGTTGAAAGAGCACAGATACCTGACTACAAATGGTTATTATGACCTGAAAGTGTAAGACTTCACACATATCGTAGATTGTTATAACAGAGTCCCTCGTCTCAATTTTTCTTTGATGCTTGCTGAAACCTTGATAAGATATAGGTACCCGTGTGATGCATTTTCTGTAACCAATCACAAACTGCTTCTTTGTTGTTTTAGCTTTTATAAAGAAAAGATTTTGCATAATAAAGTGGACACCTGGCCTGAATCAGGCTGAGCTCTGTCTCTTAATCGTGGCAATGAGGCCAAAGAAATGCCCCACAAAGGGCAGAGCTGCTATGCATGAGGCCATCCAGAGGTGTCAGGAAAGGGCAGGGAGAGCTGAGACAGCTCAGGGAAGGGATGGACATGGCAGGGGGAGAGCTGGGTGGGGAAGCAAGATTGGTGTTTTAGCAGCCTGAAGGGAAAGAGCTGCAGACATGGGACAGTGTAGGAGAGGCTGCAGTAGGAATGGCCAAGGGTTTTCTTCTGGCTTGAACTTCTTGAGAGGCTTCTTGGCAGTACCTTGGCAGAGTCTCCTGGCAGTACCTAAGGATCATGTAATCAGCCCCAAATACTCCAAGGGGCTCATTAAAATACTGCTTAGACACAACTTATCCTCTTATTTGTTGCCAAGGTTTCTGCAGCTAATTGGAGAGGTTTTTATTGCACAAAGCATCTGATAAAATTCAATTTAAAGGCTACATTTCATTACCTGACCTCAGCCTGACCTCAGTGCCAGGGAAAGTAATGGAACAGATTATCCTGGCGGCAATAACTGCACACCTGAAGGATGGCCAAGGGCTCAGGTCCAGCCAGCAGGGATTTAGGAAGGGCAGGTCCTGCCTCTCCAGCCTGATCTCCTTCTATGATCAGGTGACCCGTCTGGTGGACGTGGGGAGTCCTGTGGATGTAGTCTACCTGGACTTCAGCAAGGCCTTTGACACCATCCCCCACAGTGAACTGCTGGCTAAGCTGTCAGCTCGTGGTTTGGACAGCAACACTCTGTGCTGGGTTAGGAACTGGCTGGAGGGCCAAGCCCAGAGAGTGGTGGTGAATGGTGCCACATCCAGCTGGCGGCCACTCACCAGTGGCGTCCCCAGGGATCAGTGCTGGGCCCCATCCTCTTTAACATCTTCACTGATGATCTGGATGAGGGAGGTTGAGTCAGTCATCAGCAAGTTTGCAGATGACACCAAGTTAGGAACAGATGTTGGTCAGTTAGAGGGTAGAAAGGCTCTGCAGAGGGACCTCGACCGACTGGACAGATGGGCAGAGTCCAATGGGATGGCATTTAACAAGTCCAAGTGCCGGGTGCTGCACTTTGGCCATGGCAACCCCATGCAGAGCTACAGGCTGGGGTCAGAGTGGCTGGAGAGCTGCCAAACAGAGAGGGACCTGGGGATGCTGATTGACACCCGCCTAAACATGAGCCAGCAGTGTGCCCAGGTGGCCAAGAGGGCCAATGGCATCCTGGCCTGTATTAGGAATAGTGTGGCCAGCAGGAGCAGGGAGGTCATTGTGCCCCTGTACTCTGTACTGGTGAAGCCAAACCTTGAGTCCTGTGTCCAGTTCTGGGCCCCTCAGTTTAAGAAGGACATTGAGACACTTGAACGTGTCCAGAGAAGGGCAACAAGGCTGGGGAGAGGCCTTGAGCATAAGCCCTATGAGGAGAGGCTGAGGGAGCTGGGATTGTTTAGCCTGGAGAAGAGAAGGATCAGGGATGACCTCATTGCCCTCTACAACTACCTGAAAGGTGGTTGTAGCCAGGAGGGGGTTGGTCTCTTCTCCCTGGCAACCAGCACCAGAACAAGGGGACACATTCTCAAGCTGCGCCAGGGGAGTTTTAGACTTGAAGTAAGGAGAAAGTTCTTCACTGAGCGAGTCGTTTGTCATTGGAATGTGCTGCCCAGGGAGGTGGTGGAGTCAGCGTCCCTGGAGGTGTTCAAGATTGGACGTGGCACTTGGTGCCATGCTCTAGTCATGAGGTCTGTCGAGACAGGTTGGACTCAATGATCCTTGGGGTCTCTTCCAACCTTAGTTATACTGTGGTACTGTGATACCTTTTAGCAAATCGTATTAAAATCTGACAGTTATATCATGAGCTGCTCCTGCTGCCATCTGCTCAATACAAGATGGAGGAATTCTCAGCCTTGCCTTCATCTGAGTTCTTAAATACCAGTTAAGGCTCAAACCACCACAATATTTTGGCACCAAACGTGGGGCTTCGAGATTAATATTCTATATGGAAAGTAATACTTTGTGCCAGGGCCTTTTAAGTCCAAGCAGGAACAGGAAGGACACAACACCAATATGATGCATAAATCATTCAACTTTATTAACTATCAGGTCTACTTTTATAATCCATACTCGCACTGTTCTGCATCCTCACAAGCTGTCCACACGCCCTTTTGATCAGTCTGGTTGGTTGTTGACATTTGCACAGATTGGATCACAATCCCAGATTCACCTCCCCTGTTGTGTTACAATGTCTTCTTACTGCTAACTTTCTCAACGGTTGTTGTATCAGGACAGCAGTTCATGTTCCTTTACAAGGCTATCATAATACATATCCTGAACAAAGCTATCAGAGAGTACATTCTAAATTAGCTGCTTGTGTCATTCTAAGTGAGTTGCTTATGCTAACGCTTCAAGACAACCCAGGCCCCAACATCTCCCTCCTTTTTCTTAGACAAATCATCAATAGAAGGCTCAAGCATGTTTTGTATGCATCTTGCAATACAAGGCAACAGCAAAAGCAACAGTAACACAAATCTAACATCAGCATAGGTTGAATCCAGCTGATAAGCCAAGACCTAACACCCCATGATTGTAACCAGCTTCAAAAGGGATTATCGTTCTTTTGAATATGTTTCATGGGTCTTGTCCTGAGAGTTGAAAACACTATTGCCTGGCTTTGCAGACAACCTGAGCAACCAGCTCAATTTGAGTGCTCACTGTTTTCTTTGGGTGAAATGGTAAAAATACCCAGTCAAGAAAATGCAAAGGTTGTGGCCAGTGTTCATTCCATTGTGCTATGAGAGCTGGAGGATGACCTTGGGAGATAAGCACATAAATGCTGACAGGTGCTGCTTCTGCTACCCGATGGGCTTGTTCCCATGGCAATGACAAGCACCACTTGCTTCAGTGCAGGTTGTGCATTTGCAGTCACGCATCAAGGAGATAAAAGGTCAGGGTCTCCCTTCAGTAAGTCAAATAAGGGAGCTAGCAGGGTCATGCTAAGACCCAGCAAGGGTCTTACCCAGCTTATGGTTCCCAGTAATTTCTGCAAATCATTAAGTGTGGTCACAGATGGCTGAATTTGTATCATTTGTGGCTGAATTGTTTGATCTAAGATTTTTAGTCCCAAATATTTCCACGGTGCTTGGTGCTGCACCTTCTCTGGGGCTATTTCTAACCCATATTTCCTCAATGCTTCTGTCACATCAGGCACAACTGCACTCTGCATGTCCCCTGTCCGTGTAGCAATTAGCACATCATCCATGTATTGGTAGCACTACGTGGTGTGATAGTGCCCGTGCCACATACCATTGACAAATTGTGGGGCTGTTTTTCATGCCTTGAGGCAACACAGTCCACTGATACCTCTGAGTGGGTTTGCTATTATTAGTCACAGGGACTGTGAAGGCAAATTTTGGAGAGTCATCAGGATTCAGTGGGATGGTAAAGAAACAATCCTTCAAATCAATAATACAGATACTCCATTTGTCAGGGATCATTGCTGGTGAGGGCATTCCAGGCTGTAAAGTAAATACTTTCTAGGACATTATTTACTTGTCTCAAGTCCTGAAGCAGCGTCCACTTCCCTGATTTTTTTCTTAATTACAAGACCAAAGTATTCCACAGGCTCTGAGATGTTTCTAAATGGCCTTGTTGCAGCAGTGCCTTTACAAACTCTTTGATGTCTCTGAGTTTTTCATTGGGTAGAGGCCACTGATTCACCCACACAGGGGTCAATGTTAGCCACTGTAATGGGATAGTAGGCCTACATGTGCCCTCAATCACAGTGGCCCCTACTAAAACTCTTGGGCATTGGTAGTGATATTCACCCCCCACATACTTAAGACCTCTCGGCCCCATGGATTCAAAGGCATCGCAGCTATGTGAGGATGAACAGCAGCCACTTGCCCCTCAGGGCTGACTACCTAGACAAGGAGCACAGTTTCTTGACTGGTTGTTGTGCCACCAACTCCTGCCACAGCAGCTGCTGTGGACATCATCATCCAGGATGAAGGCCAATGCCTGGAGGATATGATTGTAACATCCCTACCTGTATCAATCATCCCCTTAACTGTCACCTCTTTAGGCTGCTCACTCTCTGCTCTGAGCATACACGTCATCGTTGGCTGAGCAGTGGAAATAGTCTGTGCCCAAAAGCCTTCAGGCTTCCCTGTGGAACTGAAACCTCACGTTCCCCTTTCCTGGGCTTCAGCTGCTAGGACCTGTGTGGTAAAAGGCACTAACTGTGCAATTCGACTACCTGAAGGGATAGTTACTGGAGAGGACGGTGTCCACACCATGGCAGAGATTTGTCGTTGGCAATCACAATCTATTGCCCCTGGGAGCACAAAAAGTCTTTGTAAGGTAGTGCTAGATCTTCCTAACAGTAAGGCACTTAGCCCATGTCCCACAGGTCCATGTGCCTTTATGCACCTTTTCATGTGTTACAGTGAGTGAAAACTGTGTGGTGACATCCACTCTGGTGCTGCCGCTGGTTCTTGCTCGCAAGTGACCCCATAGGCCTGAAAGGTGCCGTGGGGAGACACTTGTGTCTGTGTGCACACTCCCATGGCCCTCTGCTTCCTGTTTCCCAAATTATTTCTCAGGGGAGGAAGTTGTCTTGGGTTATTAAACCCGAAGCAGCCATGTTTAGAGAGGTTTCATTCTTACCATATCGTGCACAGGAGCCAGAGAGGAACAGGTTCCCATACCCATTATTGCCATTACTTTTTTGTGGACAAGTTTTCTTCTAATGTCCCACATCTGAAACAAGTTTTTCATGCATGAAGAGCTGCAGCAAATGTTTTCACCAAAGCTTCCACCTGATAAGCAGTGGTGGTGTAGGAGAAGGGTTGTTTTCAGATAGCTTTGGTTTGTCTTGAGCCCAGGGATGTATCAGGAACTGAAACGACAGACCAGGCAGGATTGGGCTGGATACGTTCAGCAGCTTGTTTGCTAGCATTAACCTATTGTATGCTTTGCTTACGCGCATGGCAGTAGAAATGTAACCAATCAGAGTGTGACAACACTGCATTAGAAACATAAGTCAACTGTGTAATGTAATAAAGGTCTTCACGTGGAAACATCTTGTGTTGGGTCTGGGTAAGAATGTCAAAATATAGGCAAGAATGAGTGCTTATAAATCTTTAGTGATTGTGTTATGTTCCCTAATGAATAAGCACAATACTGTGTCAGTGCTACTGGGTGAAGGTCAAAATGGATTATAGCACAAAAGACATTTTTATTTTAGGTTATAAAAAACCAGAAAAGGGGCAGTTCAGGTATTATGTCACAAGAATGAAAAGTTAAAGCATGTGATGTTCTCAAATTTTCATTTTGTATTTGTTTTTTAGTGTGGTTTAATAAAATTTATTGAGGATATAAAGATGTTGGAGGCTTTACTTGGGAGAAATTTAAAGGAAAGGACAAAAACCCCAGGAGCAGGAACAATAGGACTCAATATCTTTCCTTAGCAAAACAGAGCATCAAGAGATCAGTGTGGAAGGAAGAGTGAAAATGGCTTATTGTGTTATGTTTAATTTTACACTGGGCAGAACTATGAATATTCAGGATGTCATCTCCAACTCAGCAAAGAGGCCTTTTCACTCTTGCTGTCTGCCCACAGGTATTTTCCTTATCTGTGGAGATAGAGCCTGGCCAGCCCTACCCTCACGGGTCAAGGGAGGACCTTGCTGACACTAAACACTTGTATGATTTTTGACCATCTTAGAAAAAGGCAAAGGTGTGACATTCATACCCTTGAAGCAGATTGTAAAAGACAATGCTGAAGATTGGGTTTGCTGTGCTTATAGGTCCTTGTATCTTAATCCCTGTGCACAATGTGTTCAGGGTAGAACTGGTATGGTTAATCTTCTTTATTAATAAGAAAAGGGAAATGTAAGAATTGAAACTGGCAAAATCTAGGTTCTCCTTCAAGAGATCAGGCAGGAAACAAAGAAGTGTGGTGCTTGTAAGTTCAAAAGAGTGGGATGAAACCTCTGAGGCAAGTAGACTGTTTGGGTCTTGACCTTGTCAGGTAAGTGGAAAGGAATGCATGCTTGTTATTTTAGTATAGCAGCAAGGCTTGTTCTCTTTATCCATATATTATGTCAGTTGTATTAGAATGACCCTGTGCCACCACAAACTGACCCTGTGTGTTACTACACCAAGGGGCTTTCCACTGCCCCAGCAGTGGCTTTGCTGTTTACTGTGGACCCTGTGCTTCCAACAGGAATTCTGCTGCCCCACCAGTGCCCTTCAGTCATTCTAGGAGTGTGAGGTAGGAGACTCAAACCTTAAATGTGTTCTATTTCAACCTTCTGTCACAGCAGAGAAAGTTCCTTTAAGGATCCTCCAAATAAAACCGCGATGGAACCAAGGAGCTGTTGTCAAACACACTTTAATCTTATTTTTGCTTCTGAGTGCCAAGGGAAAAGTGAGAAGTATAGGAAAAGAGGAGAAGCAGGGAATTCTAAGGCAAGGGATTCATGGCACCAGTAGAATCCAGCCCTGTGTACAAACTAAAGCATGCTCCAATCATCGGTGCCAGCATGTCTGGCTCATGCAGGATCTTGTTCTTGGCTCACACAGGAAAACAACTTTGCAGCTTGGAGTTGGTCAGCAGAGAATCAGAGGCTCTACACAGGGCCCAGCAGCTGCCCTTGTTTGCAGAACAGCAACTACAGGCTAGGAAAGGAGAAGAAACAGGGAATTCTAAAGCAAGGGATCAGCACCACCTGGCATCCAGCACTGGCTCACCAGCCCAAAAGGCTTCCTGCAGTGCAGGAGCTCCACACACCCAAGTTGCTCTCACAGTTTGAGAGTTTCCCAGTCCCACCTGCAGTGACAGTGGGTGGAAAGCCTGAGGGAAGCCCCAGGTAGGCAAGAATGCATCAGGAACACTGCTGAGCTAAGGAGAAGGCTTTTGGAAGCCCCAGGCCTGCTGGAAAGCAGCAGAGTCCCTAAGTGGAAAGCTGACAGAAGCTTTCCAAGGGCTTCCAAAGACCTCCCTGAGATCCCTCTACACCCTCCAATGATTCTGAAAATCAATCCTAGAACTCTCCAAGTCCCTCAAAACACCTAACATCCCTGGACACAATGAAAAAAAAAAAAAAAAAAAAAGTCTGAGATGTCCCTGAGAACACTCCCAGCAAGACATTCTCAAGACTCTTCTGAGAACCTACTTTTACCTCCCTGAACTGGGCACATAGCTCCAGCCCCATTCCTAGGGAACAAATGCCCTCAACATTTGGGCATCGTGGGCAGGGATGTCATAAATTGGGGAAGCACCAGAGAAACCCTGAAAAAGCTCAGCGCAGCTCCAATGGCAGCTCCAGCTGTGCTGATTCAGCACTATAGTTGTTCTCACCAGCACTAATTGGTGTTCAGAAGGGAAGGAGGTGTTTGTCCCTGATGAAGACCCCAGCCTCTGACAAATGCAGAGGAAAAAGAGGCAATTTTGGTGTTGAAAAAGGCCTCTCAGGTGAATCACGATTATCCTAGCAGATTCTGGGTGAATCTACTTATGCTTGCCGTCCAGTGTGGCCTGGTCACTGCTGCGAGTGCATCGATGCTTGTTGAGGTTTCCCTTCTGGGTGAAGCTCTTGCCGCAGGCAGCACAGGTGAACGGTTTCTCACCAGTGTGCACACGACGGTGCTGGGTGAGATAGGAGCTGCAGGTGAAACTCTTGCCACAGTCAGCACAGCTAAAGATCTTCTCTCCGCCGTGCATAAGACTGTGCCTGGTGAGATTGGAGATCCGGTTGAAGCTCTTGCCGCAGTCGGCACAGCTATACGGTTTGTCACCGCTGTGGGTGAGTTGGTGCCGCATGGCTGCAGTGGTTGTGGTGAAGCTCTTGCCGCACTCAGCACAGGGGAACAGCTTCTCTCCGGTGTGGATGCGGCGGTGGATGGTGAGATTGATGCTGGTTTTGAAGCTCTTGCCGCAGTCCCTGCAGGTGAAGGACTTCTCAGTGATGTGCACACTGCGGTGCTGAGCGAGGGCAGAGCTGTGAGTGAAACTCTTACCACAGTGAGCACACCTGTATGACCTCTCCCTCTTGTGGCTGCGGCGGTGCCGGTTGAGGGTGGAGTTCCTGCTGAAGCTCTCGCCACACTCACCACAAATGAAAGGCCTCTCGCCAGTGTGGGTGAGGCGATGCCGGATGAGCTCAGAGTTCCATCTGAATCTCTTGCCACAGTCACCACAGATGAAGGGCCGGGGTCCAGGGTGGGGGCAGTGGTGCTTCACCAGCTCTGAGCCAGGTGGGAAGCTCTGCCCATACTCAGGGCACTGATTCAGCCAAATTGGTGGCACTGAGGGACCTGCTCTGGCTTCATCCTTGTCCTCATCCTGGTCACCTTCACCCTCCTCATACTCGTCCTTCTCATAGTCATCATTCTCCTCCATCCTCTCCTCCTCTTCCTCTCCCTTGGTGCTGAACTTGGGCTGCTCCAACTTGATTTCTGGGTGGTGCTTCTCCTCCCAGCTCTTGTCTGGGTCCTTCTGTGAAGCCATACTGTGGCAGAAAGGGGTCACAGCTGTGCAACAGGGGAGATAGAAGCACCTGAGTCCAGGACCTAAAACCCTCAGATACTGCCTGGGTCATGACAGTCCCTGACTCCCACCACCTCCCAACACCCAACTGAAGGAAAGAATGCAGAGGGGACCTCAAACCTTCAATTTTTGCCACAGTGTGGACTCAGACCTCTAATACCTGTGCTGAGACCCCAGGTTCCTGTGATCAGGGCCCTGAGGTTCCCTGGGGCTTACAAGTAATCTTCTCCCACTCTCCTCAAGCCTGGCAGCATTGGCAGGGTTGTTCCTGGCCCGGGCCCTGTCCTTTGATCTCTTGTAGCTCAATGGAGGCAGCAGCACTGTCCAAGGAAGACTGAACCACCACCAACCCTCTCCCACCACCCTCCACATGCCAACCCCAGAACATCACCTCCTGCCACACAACTGACGCCCACCAGCCTGGGGAACTCCCAGTTTTGCACCACAGCTGATGTCTCTCAGAGACCCTGGAGAGGTGAAATGTAGTGGACAGGCAAAGCTGGAGGAGGTTGAGAGGTGCCCTGGGGGCTGGGGTTCTGTTATGGCCCTACTCTGGGTTCCTTACCTGCTGGACTGCTCCAAGGGGCAGATCTGCAAGTTCTGCTCTTCCTCAGCACACAGGGGCAGGGCTGATGCAGAGAGAGGGACACAGCCTCTGACAGAGAGAAGCAAAGGGCTTAGAGGAGAGCACTGACCTGCAACGGATGGCTCAGCACTGCCCAGGACCAGGCAGCACAGCTCAGCCTTGCTGGGTGCAGCTCCCAAGCCCAGCAGCAAAGGCACAGCACACAGCCAGGACTGATCAAGATGGGAGGCCTCAACAAGCGCAGACTCAGCTCCTTGCCCAGCACACAGCCCCCAGCACACAGCTGCAGGGCAGCAACACAACACAGCTGCCTCCACACAGCCTCTACCAGGCCAGGCCTGCAGCTTCCTCCTACTGCCTGCCCAGGGCTCTGCTGCCTACAGCTGCATTTGTCAGCAGATCTTGCTCTGGACCCACCTCTCCTCCCTGGCCCTGCCCCCACCACACACACTCTGTGCTCACCTCTGCCTTGCACACACCTCTCTGCTGCCCACTCTCCAAGAGATCAGAGCAGCCCTCAGGACACACACTAAGGGAGGTTCATGATGTCTGGAGATGCAGCAAAGGGGAAAGGGACTTGTGCAGCTTCTTGCTAAACCTCTTCAGCCCTCACTGGGATGCTGGAGGAGTCTCTGTCTCCTGCCAAAACCCTGACCCCTCCAGCACCCTTCACTGTGGGTAGCTAGGGTCTGGCGGCTGGAAGATATCATGCTGTATGGAAAGATAAGGTCTCTTTGACAGCCAATAGTGCTTAGGTCATGATGCAAGCAGATGGAAATGACATTGTAAACCTAGGTTATATAACACTGTGTCACCTATCAATAAACATCATTTGCCGGCCACCACATTGGTGTCAGTGTGCTGATGGACCAAGCGGCCTGGGGTTGGTCACCACTCCACTCCTGAACCAGGTCGCCATGCCTACGACAGGCAACAAGTGGTGCAGAAACCCGGGAACTGCTTGGATTCAGGAGGGAGAAGCCCGCTGCTGTAGGGAGGACACTCCCAGGACCTGTGAGGAAGAGAGAATACAAGTTCTCAGGACCCACAAGGAGGAGGGGAACCCTTGTGAAGGTCAGATCGTAATCCCCCAGGACCTGCGAGGAGGATGGAAGCCCTTGTGAAGGTCGTATCACAACTACATAAGCAGTGGGGTATCAAGTGTAAGCCTAAAGACTTCACCCTCATGGTTGTGAGGCTTTTACAACTTGGGGTCATTGACCAGCCGGTGGATATTCTCCACCCAGAGGTGTGCCGAGGAGACAAAGTCCTCGGGCTGTGGGAAAAATCTTAAGTCGTGGGGGAGAGTTGAGCAGGCTCTGCAGAAAGCCATGCAAGAGCAGGAAACCTGGAAGGCGGCAAGAGAGTATTTGCTGGCCACTCCAAAACTGGGAGTCGGGGCGGTCACGCAGACTCAGCACCTCCCAGATGGTGATGATTCTGCGGAGTCTAAACAATCACGAGAGTGCGGCACATCCCATCCGTCCCCGAAACCCCCCACCCCCTCAACCCCCAAATCCCGGCCCCCCTAAGGAGGAATAGAGGCACACCCTGCCCTCTTGGGGTGAGTGTGGTGAAGGCACATTGTGCCGAGACATTGAATCTTGCCCCAGCATGTGGGCAAGCTCCCCCTCCCTCAGGAGGAAGACAAAAGCCAGGCTAGCACGCTGCTGGTGCATGCTGTGCTCGTGCATTCTCCAAATATGGAAGAATTCTAGCTTCATGCTTTCCCATAGGCTGAAGCCAGTTGTTTATGAGAATGCCCATTGGTCAAACCTAGCCTCGAGGTATTCTGTAAGTATTACCCCAGTGAGTAAACAAGTGCTTTTCCTGCCTTCCTGCCTTCCTCCTCCATTTCTGTCTCTGTGCTAGCTCGAGAGTTAAGTCCGAGCCACTGCCTCTGCAACTGAGTTTATTGTTTAGCTTCTGTTACATACATGCACGCACATCAAGGCATCTGCATGTGAGAAGCGACTGGAGGAATTATCTCCATAGAGGAAGGATACCACGCTAAGCTGAGAAGCTAGCGTCACAGCCAGTCACACGACCGGGAGAGGAACCCCCCCGTCGCTACTGCGTGGACTGGATCAACCCCCGAGGGTAAGATCTGCCTAATTATCGGGGAGAAGGGACTTGACCGTGCCGGGTCCCCGCGTAATTGCTTAACCCCACTATAGTGGAGAGAAGAGCGCCACGTGCCGCTCCGAGCCCTGTTAACTCCAGGGATTACTCAGCAGCAGTCGTGCTTACACTGCACTGAACTCCCCCCGGACCGCTCCGGGTATCCTGCTGTTGCTTTGAGCCCAGCAGACAAGAAGCGAGAGAGTTTGCCGAGCCGGGTCCGCCCCGCCGATATTCCTCGTTCCCGGGGCCGCCCCTGCAGATCCGCGTACCGCCGCGTCCCCCAGGCAAGTCTGCCGGCGATCGCCGTCCCGCCGTGTGGTGCGGATCAACTCTGAGGACCAGCTCGTCTCCGGACCAGCCCTACCAGCCCGTCCTCTCGTGCATGCCAGCCCTGCGAGACCCCAGTCTCGAACCGGCGGCACACGGGACAAAGCTCCGTCTGAGCTCGACCAGAAGCTGCGCACGTCCCGTCGAGTCGCCATCTAGTGGCCAAGCGGCGGAACTGCACCCTTCTTGCATATAAATATAGAAATAGCTTGTAATTAGCTCAAATAAGTTCTAATCATAATACTAAGCCAGTTATGGGATATATTTCACGAACGTGCACTAGAACATGTATATAAGTTGGTGATTCATCGGTTATTGACAATTTATTATAGTTATAATAAAAGATTAATTTTCATAAATCATAAGTCATAAGTAATAAAGCAATAACCTCCCTCTTCACCACAATAATGGCGCAGCGAGCAGGGTGTACAGCTGTGAAATATTTCCATAATTTGGGATACAAAATTACAGCCCCAGATTTGGAATGGGCGAAATTAAATTGCAAAAATATAGATGGCATTTTCGCAAAGCTAAGCGAACCCAGCAGCGAACACGCTGTCCTGATGGCATCTTGTATTGTACAGATGCAGGAGGAAATAAAATTCTTTGACCAAAAAGTTTCCCAATTGGAAAGGGAATTGGCAAAGTCAGAGGCACAAAGCCAGAGACTGCATGATTTATTTGAGCTGCACATAAAAGAGACCATGTCTGTCTTTAAGTCTCAATGGCAATCACGTGCTACCTATGAAGTAGCCAGGGCATATGACCCACGAGAGCCAGGCTCTCCTATACTGTCTGTTCCGGCTGACAAGCAGAAACCAGCTGACTTCAATTCAGCAGCTGCTCAGCATCAGCATGTGAGCGATGTTAGCTCACCCACTCCAGACAGATCAGCAGTTATTGCCCCGGTGCAGCAAGCCAAGTCAGGCTCCACATCACTGGATGATAACAATGAAGCCACCAGCTTCAACCAGCAACGAATCCCCAGGAAGCGGGTGAGATTCAGCACAGCATCGTTGAATGACTCTCAAGCTGTCAGAGGACCAGGTTTCCCACAGCATAGTAGACCGAGAGGTAACCAGGGGAATAGACGCTCCTGCAATAAAGCAGCCAAGTCAACTCGACAACAGCTTGCAGGGCATCCCAATAAGAGAGGTTACTATGATTCCAGAGGCACACAGAGTACCACATCAGACGCAGATTCTGGATGTGAGTCTAGCCCACGGCATCACCGCAAACGGTGGAAAAGCCAAGCTGCCACAGAAGCCAATGAAGCTAAACCCCGCAGCATCCTGAAAGTAAAGCTGCAGGAAAAGATCTCCGAAAAGGATAGTTCCAGAAGGGACCACAAACCCAGCAAGGAGAGACATCAGCAAAAGGCATATACTGCTAACCATAAAGCTACACCGCATTCCCACAGAAGGGAAGAGCAATTCTTCCAAGCATCTTCTGCCAACCCGCGCAGATACAAACACTGCACTGGAAGACAACGCTCACGAGATCCCTGTAACCCCAGTAGAGGGAAAGACAAGATGGACAGTGACAGGAAGCGCTTTAATTCGCAAGATTCACCTGATTCACTAGATCCATGGTGTGAGCTACTCATCGATATGGAAATGCCCAAGGACTCTGTATTGTCCTTGAAGCCGAAGTTCAGAAAGAAAATGGTGAAGACTGTGGTTGCTAGCCTGATACAAGCATCAAAGGAAAGGGATTCTTTCTTGTCCCAACACTGAGAAATTCCTGTCATAGTGACAGAGCCCATCCTATCAAGGGGGTGGGAGATTGACAAACTCCGCAGACACTTTGATTGTTTCAGTGTCACATGGGAGTCAAACCCCATCACTCAGTCAAGGGGGTGGTGGAAGATAGTCGAGAGTACTAATACTGTTTGGGGAACACACATTTGTTCCATTCTGCTAAGGCAGCATGCTCTGTTAAGAGTACAGTTCAAAGTTTGTATACTGTTCATATAGTGCTAAGGTATTGTAAGTCACTATGTTTGAATGTGTAACCTACCTAGCAGGTGTGAGATGACTTAACCTGTATGGGATAAACCTTGTTAAGGGTAATGTATGCTCGAGGCTTATTATATGCCCATGGGCAAGGGGGTGGTAATGTGGTGAAGGCACATTGTGCCGAGACATTGAATCTTGCCCCAGCATGTGGGCAAGCTCCCCCTCCCTCAGGAGGAAGACAAAAGCCAGGCTAGCACGCTGCTGGTGCATGCTGTGCTCGTGCATTCTCCAAATATGGAAGAATTCTAGCTTCATGCTTTCCCATAGGCTGAAGCCAGTTGTTTATGAGAATGCCCATTGGTCAAACCTAGCCTCGAGGTATTCTATAAGTATTACCCCAGTGAGTAAACAAGTGCTTTTCCTGCCTTCCTGCCTTCCTCCTCCATTTCTGTCTCTGTGCTAGCTCGAGAGTTAAGTCCGAGCCACTGCCTCTGCAACTGAGTTTATTGTTTAGCTTCTGTTACATACATGCACGCACATCAAGGCATCTGCATGTGAGAAGCGACTGGAGGAATTATCTCCATAGAGGAAGGATACCACGCTAAGCTGAGAAGCTAGCGTCACAGCCAGTCACACGACCGGGAGAGGAACCCCCCCGTCGCTACTGCGTGGACTGGATCAACCCCCGAGGGTAAGATCTGCCTAATTATCGGGGAGAAGGGACTTGACCGTGCCGGGTCCCCGCGTAATTGCTTAACCCCACTATAGTGGAGAGAAGAGCGCCACGTGCCGCTCCGAGCCCTGTTAACTCCAGGGATTACTCAGCAGCAGTCGTGCTTACACTGCACTGAACTCCCCCCGGACCGCTCCGGGTATCCTGCTGTTGCTTTGAGCCCAGCAGACAAGAAGCGAGAGAGTTTGCCGAGCCGGGTCCGCCCCGCCGATATTCCTCGTTCCCGGGGCCGCCCCTGCAGATCCGCGTACCGCCGCGTCCCCCAGGCAAGTCTGCCGGCGATCGCCGTCCCGCCGTGTGGTGCGGATCAACTCTGAGGACCAGCTCGTCTCCGGACCAGCCCTACCAGCCCGTCCTCTCGTGCATGCCAGCCCTGCGAGACCCCAGTCTCGAACCGGCGGCACACGGGACAAAGCTCCGTCTGAGCTCGACCAGAAGCTGCGCACGTCCCGTCGAGTCGCCATCTAGTGGCCAAGCGGCGGAACTGCACCCTTCTTGCATATAAATATAGAAATAGCTTGTAATTAGCTCAAATAAGTTCTAATCATAATACTAAGCCAGTTATGGGATATATTTCACGAACGTGCACTAGAACATGTATATAAGTTGGTGATTCATCGGTTATTGACAATTTATTATAGTTATAATAAAAGATTAATTTTCATAAATCATAAGTCATAAGTAATAAAGCAATAACCTCCCTCTTCACCACAGTGAGTTGGTTGAGGAAGCCAGGGGCGCCGAAGCCCAGGCGAGGCCACCACCCTATACACACCAAGATGGTGCCGAAAGACAAAGGGCGGGGTGAGGATGCTCGGGGCGGGAGCAGGGAGAAGGTGCTACAACCAATAAGCACACACAAATGGGAAGGGGAGGAGAACGAGAAGGAGAAAGGTGGTGCAGGCAAGCCAAAACGGGAGGAGTGGCCCACCTGTGAGGGAAGTGGGTGGGGCCGGGGTGTGAGCCAGGGACGGAAAGCCAATCAGAGGGATCATCTGGAAAACACCCAGCCGAGTGGAAGGCGGGGTGAGCCAAGAAGGAGGGAGCGACCTGCCCGCAAGGGGAGTGGGCGGGACCAGAGCCCAAGCAGAAGGCGGGACAGGCAAGGGGGAGGGAACAGCCCACCCACAAGGGAAGTGGGCGGGGCCAGAGCACAACAAAAGTACAGGGACCCGGAAGTAGCCAGTCAAGCTCCGGCTCAGACACTAGCTGGGACGATTGGCTCGCAACTGATTACAGTTTAGAAGAGGAGGAAATGGGGATAGACAGAGTCAAAAGTCAAAGTATCCCCATCCACAATAAGGAGGAATCATGAGGGGAAAAAATTCCTCTCACGGATTGGAGGAAAATAAAGATTACATGTGCCAGCTGGGCCCCCTCCACCAATCTAGCATTCCCGGTCTGGGTGACAAAGGGTCCACTCACCAATAAATCCTAAGGATGTGCAAGTGATTGTTAAAGCAATCACAGACAAAGGGCTTAATTCTCCCATGGTCTCCACTCTCATAGACAACATGCTCCCGTTCGATACAAAGCAAACTTGTAGATTGATTTTTGACGGGGCTGTGAGTTTCTGTTCACAGGATTGGATCATCGGACGCCCTCATGACCCGTATATCCCACTGACAGGAGAGCTCGATGAGCTGGCAGGCACCCCATCCAAGCCTGGGAGTCCCACACTGGCAGAACCCAGACAACAGCAGAATAACCTCTGCAAAAGGGGGCTACAATGCCTTTGTGTGATCTTGATTTCAGGACTTATTACTGTAGAACGGGCAGAATCAGATTACTACAGTCACCAGGCCCATCAACCATTCAAATGGACATTGTCTCCAGGGGATCGATCCACGGTCATGAAAACTATAATAACGGTAGAGCCCCCCAGTTTTAAGGTTAGACTGTGTGAGCAGTGAATGCGAAGGGAGCATGTGACAGAGAATCACCATCGTTTTACTTGTGCCCTAGCTCCAACCCCGGAAAATCATACTGCGATCAGCCAGGACACTACCTTTGTGCAGACTAGGGTTGTGAGACAATTGCCCCCACGTGGATCAGAGAGCCCCTCAACCCTTACTTAAATGTATCCTGGAACCCTGTAGGATGCAAACCAGAAGTGGGGCGCGCTATTGACGCGCAGGGAACATTTCGCATTTCAAGGTGGAACTGTAACAAATGGAGCCTGTATGTCACCCAATATCAGGACCCCAGTTGGCTTGTAGGGAGGAGTTGGGGATTTCGGTATGAGGAAGCAGGAAAAGGCAGGGGTGGGTTGATTAGTATTAAAAAGAAGCCGATTCTGAATGATCCAGTGCCAGTAGGTCCTAACCAAGTCTTGAAGGTAGAATCTGAGGACAACATTAAAAACACCAGTCTAAGCCTAGCCATAAGCACTCCAAATGAGAATATTACTCAGTGTTAAATAACACAAACCCGAATCTTACTGAATATTGTTGGCTGTGCTATGGGATAAGGCCACCCTTTTATGAAGCAGTGGGAATAGCAACACCAATTCAGTACACAAATGATACCAACCCAGCACAATGTAAATGGAAGACAGAGAGGCAAGGAATCACGCTAACGCATGTGACAGGGAGAGGGGTATGTGTAGGTAATGTTCCTGAGGCAAAGAGAAAACTGTGTATAAATGATGGAAGGGGAACTGATGAGCTCAGAAGACCTGCGAAATGGCTATTACCAGCTGAAAACACTAAATGGGTCTGTTCCACTATCAGAGTTACACCTTGTTTAGCGTTAGGTCACTTTGATGAAACTTTAGAATATTGTGTACAAGTAGCAGTAGTCCCTAAAATCTTTTATCACCCTGGAGAGTTTGTCTATGATATGAAAATCTCCCTAGATCACCATCTGTTTAAAAGAGAACCCTTTACTGCGCCAACAATAGCAATGCTAATGGCTCTAGGGGGAACGGGAGTGGCTACTGGAGTAGCCTCATTGGTACAGCAAAGTAAAGAATTCCGTGCTCTGAGAGCGGCAGTGGATGAAGATTTGGCTAGAACTGAACAATTGATAAGTGCCCTTGAAAAGTCGGTGAGATCGCTGTCGGAAGTAGTTTTACAGAATCACAGAGGATTGGATCTTATGTATCTGCAACGAAGGGGAGTGTGTGCTGCATTAGGAGAGGAGTGTTGTGTGTACGCAGATCACACTGGGGTTGCCAGAGATTCCATAACCAAACTCAGAGGAGGTCTAGAAGAAAGGAAAAGAGATAGGGAGGCCCAACAAGGGTGGTTTGAATCATGGTTTAACCATTCTCCATGGCTAACCACCCTGATATCTACCCTAATAGGGCCGATTGTAATGATCATGATGGCATTGACTTTCGGACCCTGTATATTGAATAGGCTCATGTCCTTCATCAAGAGCTGGCTGGAGAACGTCAATATCATGCTTGTAGAAAGCCACCAGCTGCTTCAGAAATGTTTCTGATCAGCACTTTTTTAGCTATCCTCAGCTATGCAATATCTGCACATTGGCCGCAGCAACCCCATGCAGAGTTACAGGCTGGGGTCAGAGTGGCTGGAGAGCAGTCAGGCTGAGAGACACCTGGGGGTGCTGGTTGATGGTAGACTGAACATGAGCCTGCAGTGCACCCAGGCAGCCAGGAGGGCCAGTGGCATCCTGGCCTGCATCACGAACAGTGTGGCCAGCAGGAGCAGGGAGGTCATTCTGCCCCTGTACACTGCACTGGTTAGGTCGCACCTTGAGTACTGTGTCCAGTTCTGGGCCCCTCAGTTTAGGAAGGAGGTTGACTTGCTGGAGCGTGTCCAGAAAAGGGCAACAAGGTTGGTGAGGGGCTTGAAGCACAAGCCCTGTGAGGAGAGATTGAGGGAGCTGGGGTTGCTTAGTCTGGAGAAGAGGAGACTCAGGGGTGACCTTATTGCTCTCTACAACTACCTGAAGGGGGGTTGTAGACAGGCAGAGGTTGGTCTCTTCTCCCAGGCAACCAGTACCAGAACAAGAGGACACAGTCTCAGGCTGCGTCAGGGGAGGTTTAGGCTGGAGGTTAGGAGGAAGTTTTACACAGAGAGAGTGATTGCCCACTGGAATGGGCTGCCTGAGGAGGTGGTGGGGTCGCCGACGCTGGGGGTGTTCAGGGCGAGGCTTGACAGGATGCTTGGTTGTATGGTTTAGTTGAGTAGGTGGTGTCGGATGATAGGTTGGACATGATGATCTCAAAGGTCTCTTCCAACCTGGTTAATTCTATTCTATTCTATAAATACTATTTGTCTAGCGTGCCTTATGTTTTTTACTGTAAAACTGTGGTACATTTTTTTACAATTTTTCTACCATTTTTATATTTTTAGGCTTTTTAGTCAGGCATAGTGTGCCTTATGTTTTCTATTCAGGTTTATGATATATACGTTTTTAGAGATTGTTGTAAGGTATGGAACTAACACTGGAATAGAACTTTTTAGGATTGTTATATTTTAACTAATTTAGTTATGCATAAGGAGGGGGGAAATGTGGGTAGCTAGGGTCCAACGGCTGGAAGATATCACGCTGTATGGAAAGATAAGGTCTCTTTGACAGCCAATAGTGCTTAGGTCATGATGCAAGCAGATGGAAATGACATTGTAAACCCAGGTTATATAACACTGTGTCACCTATCAATAAACATCATTTGCCATCCACCACATTGGTGTCAGTGTGCTGATGGACCGAGCGGTCTGGGGTTGGCCGCCGCGCCATTCCTGAACCAGGTCGCCATGCCTACCACAGGCAACACTTCACACACCTGCAGCCCAAAGAGTCTCAGTGGAAAGTGTTTGGCTTCCTTCTCTCCCTGACCATTTCTCTCAGCTTTCTCTTTGCAGTTCCCTGGAGCTGCCACTCCACATCCCCAAGAGAAAATGAGGTTTGATGGGAGGGCACAGTGCCCAAGGGCTGTTTAGAATAGAAGAGAATAGACCAGACCAGGTTGGAAGAAACCTTCAAGATCATCACATCCAACCCATCATCCAACCCCATCTAATCAACTAAACCATGGCACCAAGCACCCCATCAGGTCTCCTCCTAAACACCTCCAATGGTGACTCCACCACCTCCCCAGGCAGCACATTCCAATGGGCAATCACTCTCTCTATGAAGAATTTCTTCCTAACATCCAGTCTAAACCTCCCCTGGCAGAGCTTGAGACTGTGTCCTCTTGTTCTGCTGCTGGTTGCCTGGGAGAAGAGACCAACCCCCACCTGGCTACAACCTCCCTTCAGGGAATTGTAGAGATCAAGAAGGTCTCCCCTGAGCCGCCTCTTCTCCAGGCTAAGCAACCCCAGCTCCCTCAGCCTCTCCTCACAGGGCTGTGCTCCAGACCCCTCCCCAGCTTCTCTGGACTTGTTCTAGCAAGTCAACCTTCTTCCTAAACTGAGGGGCCCACAACTGGACACAGTACTCAAGGTGTGGTAGTGGTTGCCTGGGAGAAGAGACCAACCTCTGCCTGTCTACAACCCCCCTTCAGGTAGTTGTAGAGAGCAATAAGGTCACCCCTGAGTCTCCTCCTCTCCAGGCTAAGCAACCCCAGCTCCCTCAGTCTCTCCTCATAGGGCTGTGCTCCAAGCCCCTCACCAACCTTGTTGCACTTCTCTGGACACACTCCAGCAAGTCAACCTCCTTCCTAAACTGAGGGGCCCAGAACTGGACACAGGACTCAAGGTGTGGCCTAACCAGTGCAGTGTACAGGGGCAGAATGACCTCCCTGCTCCTGCTGGCCACACTGTTCGTGATGCAGGCCAGGATGCCATTGGCCCTCCTGGCTGCCTGGGCACACTGGAGCCTCATGTTCAGCCTACCATCAACCAGCACCCCCAGGTCCTTCTCTGCCTGGCCACTCTCCAGCCACTCTGACCCCAGCCTGTAGCACTGCATGGGGTTGTTGTGGCCAATGTGCAGCACCTGGCACTTGGATGTGTTCAATCTCCTGCCCTTGGACTCTGCCCATCTGTCCAGCCTGTCCAGGTCCCTCTGCAGAGCCTCTCTGCCCTCCAGCAGATCAACTCCTGCCCCCAGCTTGGTGTCATCTGCAAATTTACTGATGATGGACTTGATCCCCTCATCCAGATCATCAGTGAAGATATTAAAGAGGATGGGGCCCAGCACTGATCTTTGGGGCACACCACTGGTGCCTGGCTGCCAGCTGGCTGTGGCACCATTCACCACCACTCTCTGGGCTCAGCCTCCAGCCAGTTCCTAACCCAGCTCAGTGTGCTCCCGTCCAAGCCATGGGCTGACAGCTCGGCCAGGAGTTTGCTGTGGGGTATGGTGTCAAAGGCCTTGCTGAAGTCCAGGTAGACTACATCCACAGCCTGCCCCACATCCAGCTGACACATGCAGAGCTGCAGCACAATTCACTCCTTTCAGCTCCTCAAAAGCTGCCAGATTCTGCCATTCCCTGCACACACATTTGCCACATGGGACCTGTACCCTCTCCCCTTTTCGGGGGGACAAGGCCTAATTCCTGCCTGGCCATTCCTAGGCCTTTCCCTCAGTCCCAGCCCATCCATGTCCCTGCTGCCTTGGCTGTCCTATGGCCCTTGGTCCCCCACCTCCACTGCAGCTGGAAGGATGGAGTGGGAAAGGCTGTGGCTGAGGAAGCATCTAAGGAACTGGGCTGGAACCAGGAACACAAGAATGGAAGGGGCCTGAGACTAAAGGCTGGGATCAGCTGGAGGGCTGAAAGAACAGCACCAAGCCAAGAGGGGGTTACACATGAGGGCTGGGGAGGGACCCTGCAGCCACCTCATGCAGCAACTGATGACAGGAAGGGGGACAAAGAGGCAGTGAGACCTCAGGTGAGTCCTGCCATGGGGTATGGCTGGGCTGTGTGGGTAGGAGACCTGAGTGCCTGCTTGGGCTGTGCTGGATGTCAGGAGGTGGAGGACTGTCCTGAGCCAGGCAGGGTTTGGGGCTTTGAGCTTCTGGGGTCAGCTGCTGCCAGCACCATTGCAGGTAGGAGCCAGGCAGAGCCACACAGCTGCTGGACTAAGCCCTCCCACCCCTGCAGCCTTCACCCTCCATCTCTCTATCCATTGCTCCATCTCCACTCACTTGCTGCTCTCTGAGAGTCCCTAGAGCCCCATCAAGGCCCCAGAGCTGAGCTAGAGCCCCAGCATGGCCCAACAGCAGCCCCTGGATGAGAGCCCAGAGGAGAATACCCTGGAGAAGAAGTTGGAGGAGCTAATGTGCAGACTTGAGGGAAAGGAAGCTGAGGAGGAGATTGAGGAGGTTGAGGTCAAGAATGAGGAAGAGGATGATGAGAAGCACATGAACAAGAAGGATGAGGACAGGAAGGAGGAGAATGAATCTGCAGTGCCTCTCTCTGTGCCACCTGGGCAGCCCAAGCAGTGCCTGGGTGCAGGCAGCTTCCCACCCAGCTCAATGCCACTGCAGCACCAGGGCCCCCACCCTGGCACCTGACCTTTCCTCTTCAAAACCCTTGCAAAAGCCTTCACAAGATTCATCCAAATCCTTTCCCAACTTGCCACAAAACCTTAAGGCTTCATTCAAATCTCTGCACAGCTCTGAACAACTCATTCTGAAGGCACTGCAGGGAGTTTTGAGGCTTACTTCTGTGATCAAGATGCTTCCAAGAGGCTTCAAAACTTCACAAGTGCCCAAAAAATCATCCCCAGAACAGCTAAAGGCCCAGATCCTAAGAGTTCCCCAAACCATCAAAGGATTCATTCAAATCTCTTTTTTCCAGCATGCTGCAGAGATTTCAGTGAGGTTTGGGATTCTCCAAACTCTTCAACCAGGCCTGAAAAATCCTCAAGGTCTCTTTCAAAAGCAAAACTCTTCCACAGTTATGAAAATCTCTTTGAAACCTCTGAAATCCTCATTCAGATCTCTTTAAATCTCTTAGCTAATTCTCAAGAGCTGGGAGCACTGGCAGCCATACTGGGAGGGAACTGGGGGTATTGGAGTCAAACTGGGAGGGAACTTGGAGCAATGGGAGCCACACTGTGAGCACTGGGAGGGAACTGGGAGTATCGGGGGCCAATCTGAAAACATTGGGAGCCATACAGGAGAGCACTAAGGGCCACACTGGGAGCCCTGAAATATCTCCCAACCCCCCCAACTCAATCCATACCTCTCCAGCAGTCATTCAAATCTCTTCCCAACTCTTCCTGCAGAGATCTCAATGAGCTCTGAGGCCTCTCTCAGAGTTCAGCTCCCTTCAGAAATGCTGCCCAAGGCTCACAACCACCTGAAAAATCATCAAAATCTCTTCCCAAACTGCTCAAAGCTCTGCAGAAGTCAGCAAAATCTCTTCAGAACTCTTCAGTCTCATTTCAAAGAGACTTTGGGCAGTTTCTAGGCCTCCTGAGCTGTTCAACTCCCTTCCAAACCACTGGGAAATGTTTCAAACTGCCTGGAAACAAAACACCAAAATCTCTTCACAACTCTTCAAAGCTCTGCAGAAGTTACCAAACTCTCTCCAGAGCTCTGAAAACTAACTGGGGAAAGATTTCCATCACTTCCTGAGCTGCTTTCAGCCTTCAACACCCTTGGCAAAGGCTGAAACAGGCCACAAGCTGCATTAGAAATCATCAACATCTCTCTGAACTTCTTAAAGGCACCAAAAATCATCACTAAAATCTCTTCCAACCTCCCAGAAGTTCCTAACAGCACCCAAAAAGCCTTTGAAATCTCACTGTTAAAATCCTTGGGGAGGTTTGAAGGAGGTTGTGTTCTCAAAACTCTTCAAAGCTGCTTAAAAATCATTCAAACATCTTCAGAACTCCTCCAAAACATCCTCAGAAGTCACCAAATCCCTTCAGAACTGCCCACAAACTCAGCTGAGGTCACAGAGCCCTGGGGCTGAGTGGGGATCCTGGGGCTAGGATCAGAACCCCCCGGGGCTGAGACCAGGAACCCCTCTGGGGCTGGGGGGGTTTGCCCTGGGCTGGGGGTTGAGGAGGGGTCTGAGAGGCTGTCTGTGGGGTTGGGAGGCCAGGAGGATTCCTAGGCTTGGGGCAGGGTTTGAGGGGTTAGGGGTCAGTGGGTCTGGAGGAAGCTCTGGGGGGAGCCCCTGAGGCTTGGCTTGGGAGCTGCTGGGGTTCTGCTGGGGGTGTCTGTGGGGTACAGCAGCACTCTGTAAGGTTATGGGATGGGGGCTGGGCAGTTATGGAGAAGCTGTAGGTTTCTGGGGAGGTTTGTGGGGTTGGAGGTGGTCTGTGGGGTTGGGGAGGGGCAATCTGTGGGGTTCTGATAGGGGCTTTGGGGTTGGATCCCTGGGGGCTAAGGGTTGCAATCAGGATCCTTTGAGGCTCATGGGGGGAAACCTGTGGCTGGGATTGGAATCCACTGGGGCTGGGTGAGGGTTTGGGGGGGCTCCGGGGGTCTGGAGTATTTGGGGGTCTGATGGGGCCGGTTAACCCTGGCACACTGGGTAGGGCAGAAGCCACCTGGGCACCACAGGCCCTGATGTGTCCCCAGCTGTGCCCCCACCCAACAGCAGCTGCCGCAGGGGCAGGGAGGGGATCCTCCCCCTCCAGCCAGGACAACAAAAGGCTCAAGTCTAAGGGGGAAAAGCTGAAGCAGAAGCTGGCAGCCAGTAAACACAGTCTGGGGGGGGCTGTGAGAGGTCTTCTGGCCGGGGCTGTGGGTTTGGGATGATTCTGACACCACCTTAACCTCTCTGCCCAGCTCTGCAGGAGGCCCAGCACCAGGGGCAGGCACTGTGGTACCAGCCCAAGGGCTGAGGCAGGAGCACCCCGGGCTGCTGGCCCAGCACAGCCAGCTGCAGGCACTGGCAGTCTGGGGGTGGCTAATGGGTACTGAGTCTCCCCACAGAAGGCCCAAATGGTACAGCAGCAAATAACCTACTTGGGATACCAGCTGACTGTGGGACAGCAAGTACTGGGCCCTGAAAATAAGGAGGCCATATGCTCCATCCCACTGCCAAGCACAGTAAAGGAACTCTGAACCTTCCTGGGAACGACAGGGTGGTGCCAGTTGTGGATTTACAATCATGGTCTCTTTGTTAAACCTCTCCATGAGTTATTGAAAGAGACTGGGAAGGACTTGCAAGGGAGCAGAGAAGCTGAACAAGCTTTGCATACCTTAAAGGAAGAATTGCTGAGGGCACCAGCACCAGGCCTACCTGATGTCACTAAACCTTTTCTATTATACTCCCATGAAAGCCAAGGGAAAGCACTCAGGGTCCTAGCACAAAGCTTAGGACCCTACTGAAGAGCTGTAGCACACCTCTCTGAACAACAGGATGAGGGAGGCAAGGGATGGCCAGGAAGCCTGAGGGCTGTGGCTGCAGTTGCAATTCACAATGGGACAGAAGATCACAGTCCCAGCATCACACACTGTCTCTGCTGGTCTAGAAGCCAAGGGGGACACTGGTTGTCCCCAGAAGGATTCCTCCAATCCCAAGCCATCCTAGTGGAACAGGAGGATGTGCAAATCACAGTCACTAATGTATTCAATCCAGCCTCTTTCCTCCAGGGAGGAGAGGGAGAACCAGTTATCCAGGACTGTTTGGAAACAACTGAGGCCACTTACTGCAGCAGACCTGACCTGGGACTGTAGGGAGGGGCTCCCTGGTGTTATATTGAGGCTGTGTCCCAGAGTGCAAGTCCTGGGTGTTCCTGACATACTCAGCAAGAAACCACTACATAGAACCTTGAAAACATCTGAACATGTCTGTGTGGAGTCAGTCAGGAGCCTTGTGAAGTGTCTGTTGGAAGTCAGGATGAAGGGAAGCAGCCAAGTGAGTCACCAGCTCAGAGACCATCGGTGTGCGTCACACATGGGCACCACTGTCAGAGAAGAGAAACCCAGGAAGGTTTGAGGAACACCTCAGAGCCCTGAGGTGACTCAGTAGCCTACAAACATGATGTGGGGAAGGGGATGTCTCCCCAGGGGACCACCATGGGCCTGGCAAGGATGCAGCACTGCTTTGCTGACGCAGCACTAGGGAAGCAAGCCTGAGCTCCACTCCATTGTGCACCCCTGTGGGCATGGGGCAGGCAGGAGGAATCGCTGTGTTCTCAGCCCCTGCTTTGTAAAGCTGCTGGGTAACCAACCACAGGAAACTCCCCAGCATGTGCTGGCTTTGTTTAGAAACAGCTGAGGCCACTCACTGCAGCAGACCTGACCTGAAGGAGGAACCCCTGGAAATGGCAGACCATAACTGGTACACCATGGAAGCAGCTTTGTAATCCAGGGAGAAGGACAGGCTGGGTGTGCTGTAACTACAGGAGAGGAGGTGATTAAGGCAGGACCCCTACCAAGGAACACCTCCACCCAAAAGGCAGAAACCAGAGCTCTAAGCAGAGCCCTTGAGCTTTCCCAAGGGAAATGTGCAAACATGTGGACTGACTCCAAGTATGCCTTTGGAGGGGTATATGCCCAGGGAGCCATCTGGGAAGAACCAGGACTGTTGTCAACTCAAGGAACAGGTATTAAACATTGGGAAAGGATAGAGAGGCTGCTGGCAGCAGTGCAAAAGCCAAGCAAGGCAGCCACAATGCACTGCAAAGCATACCAGGAGGGGAACACCAGTCAAGAAAGAGGCAATGGACTGGCAGACAAACAGCTCAAAGGGTGGCCAGGGAGGGGAGGAAGGTGGCAGAGTTTGTTTTGATCCCAGATGGTAAACTGTCAGTTGAGCAGCAAAAGTGAATCAAAGACTTCTTAGGGACTAGGGTAGGAAAGGGCTGGGCCAGGACACCTGATGGGAAGTTAATCACACCTACTAACCTCCTCTGGGCTTTTGTTCAGGTGCAACAGGCAAAGACTCATTGGAAAATTGGTTCAGGAGTGTCTAGCACGAGAATTATCCACCCCAGGAGAGGAGGTAAGCAGCAGCGTGAGGTGTGTCTGAAAGCTAACCCCAGAGTAAGGAGAGGAGTTAAGCTGGCACAGAATTAGCACAGGAAATGATCCAGGACAACAAAGGCAAATGGATGTCACCACACTCCCAAGAAAGGGGGATCCAGGTACCTGCTGGGGCTGATTGACACCTCCTCTAGCTGGCCAGAAGCATTTCCCTGCAGCACAAAGAAAGCTTCAGAGGTTACTAAAACACTGTTACAAGGGGCAATACCTCGCTCTGGGACACTGCTGCTGTTTCCTCAGACACAGGACCTCATTTTGTGGCCAAGGTGGTACAACAAGTAAGTAAAATCAATTGGTAGCACTGCAATTGCTTTGCTCACTTGCAGCAATCATTTCCTTCCCATCTCATTGCACGGCAAAGAGCAGCAATGCAAATGCTTTGTCTTCTTCTGAAGCTCCTCCAAGGAAGCTGCAGGACTTCTCACCACCAAAACCATCAAGAGCAGGCTGCCCCCAGGCCAATCCAAACATTTCAGTCCAATTCAATGCAGTTCCTCAGCCACAAGCAGACACTCAACATCTCAACCTCATTTGGTTGTCTGCCAGCAAGCATTTCCCCAGAGGCAGACCAGCTGAAGCAGAGCAGTCTGCTTCTGACCATGCTTCCTGCCAGCAGAGCTGACAAAAGCTCTGCACAGCTCTGAGCCTGCAGCCACAGAGCAAAAGCTCCTCCTGCCCTGACCCCTTCTGTGCTCAGGAGGCCTGGAGAGAGACTGAAAACCAGTCTGCAACCCCCTAGGGAATCTTTGTGCCTCAAGAGCTTGCAGAGCACAGAGGCCTTGGATGCCATCACCCCCAGCACAGCCAAACCGACCCACAGCTGACACCAGCCCCAGGCGCTCCTAAGCTCAGGCTCAGCACAGCACCCACGCCTGACACCCCCACGGCACCCAGCACACAGCCTGCCCACAGCTCCCCCCCCGCACCTGGCCCTCAGCCCAGCCGCTGCCCTTCAGCACAGCAGCCGCCCGGCAGCTGCCGGCACAAAGCCTCCGACCCCCAGGGCTCCCCCACACCCCCCCACAGCAGCCTCTGCTGCAAGCCACCCCCCACGCTCACCACCACCTCCTGCACACAGCAGCCCCCACAGCGCCGCTGCCAGCTCAGCTCTGCTGCCAGCCCAGCAGGGAGCAGAGGGGAACAGAGACAGGGACACAGGGCCAGGGCCAGCCCCTGCAGCCCACCGATGGCTCCGCCTGCAACACAGCAGCAGCCAAAGGGGGCCTGCAGCTGCCCCGAGCAGGGGGAGTCAGCAGCACAAGGAACCCGCAAACACACCCACCCCGACCCGACCCCACCCACGCACCCACAACCGCCCTCACCCCTCCCACAACACCACACACGACACCTCTGCCCTACCCCATACCCCCCCGAGACATCCCCCCGAACTCCCCACACCACAACCCCCACAGCTACCCACACACTGCCTACAGACACACACAGCTCCCCACAACCGCACCCACCCCCTCGCAGCACCCCAGCTGTTCCCACTCCAAGCCTCACCACCCCCACACCACAGCCACACACAGCCTCCCCCAGCACCAACAACTCCTACCACGAAACCCACACAGCCCCACGGGCTCCTTCCCAATCCCTCAGACACTCCTCTCGCCCCAAAGACCCCACGGAACCTCACAGACGCCTCCATAACTGCACAGCCCCCACGAACCACCCCCCACAGACACCATCTCCAGACCTCACGGATACCTCCTCAATCCCAGCTCCAGGACACAGCCCTCAGCCCCAGGACATCCCAATACCAACCCCAGGAGCCGCTCCCCCAAGCCCCAAGGGATCCCCACCCTAGCATCCCCCACTCTGGCCCGGGGGTGCCCACACCTACCCCACAGCCGAGGCTAAAGGAGCGCAGAGCAAGAGGAAGGAGGAAGAGCTCGAAGGAGAGGCAGCTGCCGACTGCTGTCCCCCGCAGACTTCTGGCAGCCTGAGCCAGCAGAGAGCGATGCAATTGAGGCCCCTAAACGGCCACGCTTCAGCCGAGCGGAGGCGGGGTCTCGGTCGGGAGAGGAAGTCCCGCCCACACCAAGGCAGCCGCAGCCAATGAGAGGCGCCGGTAGCGCGGCAGCTACTCCGCCCGCCCACTGCCGAGGCACAGCGAGGAGCTGCCACTGCCAGCCGCGTCCGCCATTGGTGCTGCCCCGTGGGGAGTGGCAGCGGTGCTGGGGCCGCAAATAATGTCCCGCCCACGGCCGGGCAGCCACAGCCAATCAAAGCCGCCGGAAAACCCCAACCCCGCCTCCAGGTCACAACAGGGAACCGCCCCTGCCGGCCGCAGGCACCGTTGTGGCTACCTCCTGGCAAGAGGCCGCGGGGCGCTGAAGCAGTGCCTGCGCTGTGCGCGCAGACATCGCTGTCGCGACAGAGCTGCGGGGTTGTGAGGGGCTGAGGGGGCCTGGGAGCGCTGGGAGCAGCGGAGCAGAGCCGGGCAGGCTCTCGGCGGCCCCGGCACATGGCAGAGCCGAGGCAGCTCGGCTGCTGGGCCCCAGGGCTGCCCCGGGGCACGCTGGGAGTTGCGGCCCTGGCTCCGCGCGGGGCACGCCGGGAGGTGCAGCTCGCAGCCAGGGCGGCGCCGTGGGGGCTGGGCTGAGCTACGCTGCGGAGCAGGGCTGGGGCACAGCCTCTCCGGAGCAGCTCTGACCCAGCAGCTGCGCAGAGCTCTGAGGAGGTTTGGGGGAGCTCGGAAACGTTTCGCAGAGGTTTCCAGGAGCTCTGGAGAGCTTTGGAGGATTTTTTGCTGAGGATTCTCTGCAGGGTTGAGAACCCAAAACCTCCTTCCAGCCTCTCCCAAACTCTTGCAAAGAGATTTCGATGTCCCCCGAGGGGACTTGGGGCAGTTCCAGGGGATTTGAACGGCAATGGGAGAGTTTTTCTGTCGCCTTCCAGAGTTTCAAGCAGGTGCTGAGGACTTTTCCGGCAGTTTTCAACCTTTTGAAGCATTTCTGAAGGATGTTGGACACTGCAAGAAGCCAGAGCCTGGCTGAGACCTCTGCAGAATCAGTTTGCAGGAGCTTGGCAGAGATGGGGATGAGGTTTATGAATTGGTTTGGATTAGTTTTGGCACTTTTAATCATTCCCCGAAGCTCCTTGGATTTTTTCCAGCCCCTTTTCATACTTTTTGAAGATATTTTGGAATGGAATGGAATGGAATGGAATGGAATGGAATGGAATAGAATAGAATGGAATAGAATAGAATAGAATAGACCAGGTTGGAAGAGACCTTGAAGATCATCGTGTCCAACCCATCAACCAATCCAGCCCACCCAACAACTAAACCGTGGCACCAAGCACCCCATCAAGTCTCCTCCTGAACACCTCCAATGATGGTGACTCCACCACCTCCCCAGGCAGCCCATCCCAAAGGGCAATCACTCTCTCTATATTGAACTTCTTCCTAACGTCCAGCTTAAACCTCCCCTGGTGCAGCCTGGGACTGTGTCCTCTTGTTCTGGTGCTGGCTGCCTGGGAGAAGAGACCAACATCTGCCTGTCTACATCCTCCCTTCAGGTAGTTGTAGGGAGCAACTTCCTTGTTTTCCTTATATTCCTTATTATTCCTTATATTCCTTGTATTTTCCTTATTTTGGGCTGCTTTTAATGGGTCTTGGGGAGATTTTGTTTAGCCTCTGGCATTTTGAATGACTTTTGAAGATAGTTTGAGTTTTTTAGTCTCCTTTTTCATGATTACTGAAGACATTTTGATCATTTTCAGACCTTTTTAATGATTTTTTTAAGATATTTTGACCACTTTTAGGTGTCTTTAATGATTTTTGAGGAATTTTTATTATTCCCAGGCCCTTTCAATGATTTTTTAAATATCTTTATTTACTCCAGGCCATTTTACTGATTTTTCAAGATACTTTGATTATTTTTGGTCAGTTTTAATGTTTTCTGAAAAGATTTTGGTTCTTTTGAGGTCCTGTGAATGATTTTCAGAGAGATCTGGATTATTTTTAAGCCATTTGTTACAAAGCATTTTGAGGGCCAAAAAACTCCTTCAAGTCTTCAAACAGATTTTAAAGCATCTTCAGGTAGGTTTAGGAGGTTCTAATAGTTTGGAAAACGTTAAAGTTTTCTGAAACCGCTGAAACAGGAATCCAGAGGCATAAAATATCCAGAGGCACCAAACTGTCAGCTCCCATGAACTGTAGCTATAGAATCTGGGTTTTTTGACATGTGAACCACCAGGACTGTGGAACCTGCTTACTTGCCTCACATTCTGTGATCCTCTCTCATTTCCTCTTGATTTACCCTGATTTTTGTGATTTAAAGGCTAGATATACATGAAACATTCAGCTCTCTCATCAGGGTCATTTGCAGGGTTAAATGCAAAAAGTTGGAGCACTATAAAAGTGTCATTCTATTTCAAAATGGGAAGCAGTAGTCTGAAGATGAGTAAGTCACTTCTCCATGGAACAGGGAATTCAGAGACAACAAACAACACAGATCAGAGAAGTGGTTTCATGATGATCACAAAATCACAGGCACTTGAGCAAAGTTGCTAATATCTCTTATTTGTGGTGACGTTCAAAGCTAGCTAAGAGCAGCCTGCCTGCAGCTGCTGCTTCTGTGTGTAGCACAGAAACAAACACAATGTGACCCAACAGCAATAAGAAGACTGAAATAAAAATGATGGGGGCCAGGTTCTAGAGCAGGGGACTTGTATACATATACAGGTACGAGGTTCTAGAGCAAGGGACATGTACAAACACATGGGCAGGTTCTCGAGGAGGGGACGTGCACAAGCACACAGGGACCAGGGTTCTCCAGACCCAGTTAGTGTCAGAGCTCTCAGCTGCACAACTCTCCTGACACCCATTCAAGGCTCCCAGATCTTCCTGACAATAGCCCTTTCCTTTCTCATAAAGCTATTTCTGCCTCCTGCCTCCAAGCTACTTCCTACTCTCCTTCAAACCACTCTAAGCCCTGCAGCCTCATCACTCAGGAGTCACAAACACCACTTTGCTCTATACCACACCTATCCCTATAGGTGTCTATACCTTGACATCCAATCCCTCTGCAATCCAGTACTTTCAAGCCGGGCCGCGGCTAAGGAGCGCCCGGGGGCACCCCCGGCCCCAGCTCAGCCCCCCTGCGGCAGCCCCCTCAGCCCGCAGCCCCCCGCAGCCTGCGCTGCCCGCTCCAAGGGGCAGCCCGGGGAGGCAGCAGGGCCCAGGGCCGCTGCCGCCAGCAGCCGGCAGCCAGGGCAGGCCTCGCTCGGCTGCGCCTCTCTCCGGGCACCCAGGCTCTGCCCTGCTCTCGGGCTCTGTCCCAGGCCCGGCCTCGCTCCCCGCACCCTGCGATGCTGCGGCGCTGCCAAGGTGCCAGCTGGGGACACCTGCCCCAGGGGGACCCTTCCCGCTCTGCTCAGCTCCTCCTGCCCCTGGGCTGGCTGCGCCAGCATCCCCAGCTGCCTCCAGCCGGGGAACCGGAGCAAGGGGAAACCACCAGGGGCAAACTCCACCTGTGCCCAAAGCCAGGGCAAGGATGAGACACAGCCTGGCTCTGGGAAACAGAAATCAGTGTGGATGGCAAAAGAGAAACAAATGGATTGGCAGAGACAGGGAGGGTGGGGGAGGGATGGAGCTGGAGCTGTTGGCAGTGGATGGCGAGGTGACAGGTGGAGGGAGGGATGGAATGATGGAAGGAGGGATGGAGGGAGTAATGGAGGGAGGGATGGAAGGAAGGATGGAGGAATGGATGGAGTGATGGATGGATGGACAAGAGAGATGCAGGGATCGATGGAATGAAGGATGGAAGGAAGGATGGAAGGATGGAAGGAAGGAAGGAAGGAAGGAAGGAAGGAAGGAAGGAAGGAAGGAAGGAAGGAAGGAAGGTGCACCGCTCGTGCCCTATGAGCCTCAGGGAATTCCAGAGCACCCTTCCTGCCCTGTGCCGTATGAGCCTCAGGGAATTCCAGAGCACCCTTCCTGCCCTGTGCTCCAAAGCTGTGTTGCAGAGACCTGACGTTTTTGGTTGCCTTGACACACATCCAGTGTGGTTCTGGATAGTACAAATGTCCAAGGAACACAGCTGCAGCCAGCTGTAACTTCAGAAGCTTAAGCTGAATTCAGGGCTGTCAAGATTGGTTTGCTGAGCCTAATGCTCAACCATTTCAATTAGAGATCTTGCTGAAGAAACTGCATGCAGGGGGCTGAGGGCTTTGTATGATCGGCCTCAACTACTAAGCCTTTAAACCACTTGGACACAGACCTGGAGAGAAGTGCCACAGGGAGAGACAAGCTCTGATGTGCTGGTGACCTGCACCTGACTGCCTGCAGCCTGCCTTGCTCTGTGATCATCCATTCCCTTGGTATGGTTACTCTTCATCCTGACCTTCACCACGAGGGTCCATCCCACTGGTCTTTAATCACCAAGGTAGCTTACAGCAGTCATTTCCCTTGGTTTCTTCCCTAAGGAGGAAGGAAAAGAAGCCTACAATTCTTCATAGCTAACCAGGGCTGTAAACAAAACGCCTCTGTTGCTCAGCAGAGGCTGGTTTGCAGTTAGACCTCTTTGAAATGTAATTCCCTGGTCAGTCAAACCAGGTGCATTTGTGCCTGGGGTTTGCTGAAGCCTTTCCAGCAGAGCCTTTGAGCCTTGCTAGTTACAATATTCAACACAATCTTGCTCTCTGTTTCTTTTCTGTAGGCTATGGAGTTCACTAATTGCCTGTAACTAAAGATGAGGAACACCTTCTTTGCCTCCATTTCCAACAGTAAGGCAGGAGGAGTTCAGGACAAGTGGCCTCCTGAGCTGGGTGTTGGGGTCAGGGAGCAGTGTTTGCCCCAGAAATCCACGAGGAATTAGTCTGGGACTTGCTGAGCCACTTGGATCCTCACAAGTCCATGGGAGCAGATGGGATCCACCCTAGGGTGCTGAGAGAGCTGGCAGATGAGCTGCCAAGCCGCTCTCCATCATTTCCCACCAGTCCTGGCTCACCAGAGAGGTCCCAGGTGACTGGAAACTGGCCAAGGTGATGCCCATCCACAGGCAGGGCAGGTTGGCTGAGCCAGGGAATTCCAGGCCTGTCAGCCTGACCTCAGTGCCAGGCAAGGTTATGGAGCAGATCATCCTGGGGGCAATCACTGCACACCTGAAGGACGGCCAAGGGCTCAGGCCCAGCCAGCAGGGATTCAGGAAGGGCAGATCCTGCCTCTCCAACCTGATCTCCTTCCATGCCCAGGTGACTGCCTGGTGGATGTGGGGCAGGTTGTGGATGGAGTCTGCCTGGACCTCAGCAAGGCCTTTGCCACCATCCCCCACAGCAAGCTCCTGGCCAAGCTGTCAGCCCCTGGCTTGGACAGCAGCACTCTGAGCTGGGTTAGGAACTGGCTGGAGGCTGAGCCCAGAGAGTGGTGGTGAATGGTGCCACAGCCAGCTGGCAGCCAGGCACCAGTGGTGTGCCCCAGGGATCAGTGCTGGGCCCCATCCTGTTCAATATCCTCATTGATGATCTGGATGAGGGCAGTGAGTCAGTCATCAGTAAATTTGCAGATGACACCAAGCTGGGGGCAGGAGTTGATCTGTTAGAGGGTAGGAGAGCTCTGCAGAGAGAACTTGCCAGGCTGCACAGATGGGCAGAGTCCAACAGGTTGGCATTCAACAAATCCAAGTGCCAGGTGCCGTACTTTGGCCACAGCAACTCCAGGCAGAGCTACAGGCTGGGGTCAGAGTGGCTGAGAGCAGCCAGGCAGAGAGGGACCTAGGGATGCTGGTTGATGGTAGGCTGAACATGAGCCAGCAGTGTGCCCAGGCAGCCAAGAGGGCCAATGTCATCATGGCCTGCATCAGGAACAGTGTGGCCAACAGGCGCAGGGAGGTCCTTCTGCCCTCTACTCAGCACTGGTTAGGCCACACCTTGAGTCCTGTGTCCACTTCTGGGTGCCCCTTCATTTAAGAACTGTGCTGAGATGCTGGAATGTCTCCAGAGCTGGGCAACAAGGCTGGGGAGGGGTCTGGAGCACAGCCCTGGGAGGAGCAGCCAAGGGAGCTGGAGGTGTTTAGCTAGGAGAAGAGGTGTCTCAGGGGGGGACCTCATTGCTCTCTACAACAAAAATCCTCTCTCTGTTGTGAACAGAAACTTTGAAGCAGAGAGAATTTTTCCTACACACCTGACCATCTCAAAGGTCTTTTCCAACCTGGCTGATTCTGGGACTGATTCTGTGGCTTTCAGGCTGTGCTCTCCTCCCTATCACCTTGGGGCTCTCTCTTTTACTCCTCTAAAGGTACAGGGGGGGCGAAAGGGAGCCTGTGGCCTGTGGAGCTGCCTTGGGGCCCTTTGTGCCCTAGAGGGGACAGAGAGCTGAAGCAAAGGTGCAGGGGGTCCTGTGCTGTTGCTGTGCTGTCTATGTCTCTAGGGAAATGCACTCTGAACACCTTGATTGCCTTTTAGAATCTTCTCTTCGGTGTCCTTTGTAAACCCAGGTCCATTTCTTTTCACTTCCAACTCTGACTGTGGTTCTGCTATGCAGTCTGCCCCAGAGAGCAAATCTGGGTTGAAGAGGAGCCAGCAGTGTGCCCAGGTGGCCAGGAAAGCCTGGGCCTCCCCAGGCACCCAAGCTCTGCCTGACTCTGCTGGAGTTCCTGCTGGCACATTGCTGCAGCCCACCCACACCTGCCCACACACCAACACACTCCCTGGGGGCTGCTGCCAGCGGTGCCCAGGGGCCAGCCTGTCCCCACTGAGGGTGGGCACTGAGTGGGTCTCAGCCATAGGCAAGAGCTGGGTGGCTGAAGAGTCCCAGCCCCAGGGAGAGAGGAAACCATCAAGGTCTGAACATTTCAGATGAACTTCCCCAGCATGAGGCCTCCCTGGCTGCTCCTCAGCCCCTTGGCTGCTGCCTTGCCTGAAGCTCCCCCTCTGGGCACTGGGCTCAGAGCCAGCTGCCATCTCGGGGCCAGCTGTGATGGCACAGCTGCACCCCCAGCACTCAGTCACCATTTGAAGGGAGACAAAGGCAGCTGTAGGTTGCATTCTGTGATCTGATCCAGCTGACAGCTCCCATGGGCCACAGAATGGATGGGGCAGAAAGCAGCAGTAGGGACAGCTGTAAAGTTGTAACCTTTATTGAAGGTCAGCATCAGCATTACCATTTCTAGTAAGACCGAAAAGTGTCCAGCCCAGGGCCGAGCAGCACAGTCAGTAGCATGTCCTGTGGGCCTGCGGAGTGCCTGTGGCACCATCCGTGCCCCCATCCCATCTCGTGGGCTCTGGCGTCCCCCCTGGCCCTCCCCATTGTGCTGCTTCTGGATGCTGAGGGCCAGGTGGGGACTTGTTGCCAGGTGCTGGCAGCAGTTCCTCCTCCTCTGTCCGTGGCTTTGTGCAGGAGGTGAGAGCACAGCAAGCTCTGCGCAGAGCTTTCAGTGTCCTCCTGAAGACGGAGGGCCGTTTCTGCCGAGCCCGGGCTGGCTGGTCTGAGCCAGCGTCTGCCCCAGGGCCTGGAGGAGGTGAAGGACATCTCTCATCCTCACATGGTGCTGGGGACAGGGTGGCAGCCACTGCGTCCCTTCCTGCACCTCCTGCCTGCCAGTTTGGTCCTTGGCCCAGCTGTCCTGGCATCATGCTGCCGCTTCTGATGTGGGGCAGAGGCACTTTCCGTGCCAGGCTGTCAGTCTGCAAGCGAAGGCTATGGGAAAGGTTGTTTGTGAGCAGTGTGGTAGCTCTTTCCCCTGCCCAGCAGGGTGCCTCCCTGGCACCCACACCTCTTAGCTCTAGGGTCATCCCGCCATGCTTACCCATGACTGTGTAGGGACACGCTAGGGGCCCTCGTCCCAGCTGTCCTGGCATCACCCTGCTGCTTCTGATGCAGGACAGTGATAGCATCCATGCCAGGCTGTCAGTCTGCAAGAGAAGGCAATCAGAAAGGTTGGTTGTGAGCAGTGTGGTGGCCCTTTCCCCTGCCCTGCATCGTGCCTCCCTGGCACCTGCCCCCCCCGGTGTCATCCTGCTCCCAGAGCTGCCGTGCTTACCCTCACTGTGCAGGGACACGCTCAGGAGCTTTGGCCCAGCTGTCCTGCATCATCCTGCTGCTTCTGATGCGGGGCAGTGCTACCATCTGTGCCAGGCTGTCAGTCTGGAAGAGAAGGCAATGACAAAAGGTTGCTTGTGAGGATTGTGGTGGCCCTTTCCTCTGCCCTGGTTCGTTCACTGCGCCCTGTTGCACCCGCAGCCCTCAACTCCAGTGTCACCCCAGTCCCAGAGCAGCCATGCTTAATGCTTACCCATCGCTGTGCAGGGACATGCTAGGGCAGTGGTACCACCCGTGCCAGGCTGTGAGTCTGCAAGAGAAGGCAATGAGAAAGGTTGTTTGTGAAGAGTGTGGTGGCCCTTTCCCCTGCCCACCAGCGTGCCTCCCTGGCACCCGCACCCCTCAGCTCCAATGTTACCCTCCCCCAGAGCAGCCATGCTTAATGCTTACCTATCCCTGTGTCTCTGTGTCCCTTCCTGCACCTCCTGGCTGCCAGTCTGGCCCTCGGTCCAGCTGTCCTGCATCACGGGGCAGCAGCAGGGCAGCGGTACCATCCGTGCCAGGCTGTTGGTCTGCAAGAGAAGGCAAGGAGCGGCTGCATGTGAGGAGTGTGGTCCCTTTGTCCCTGGCACCCCAGGCTGGAAGAGCTCCTGCAGATGGGCTTCCCTGCCTCCCACAAAACTGCACCCCCCTACTTTTCCCACCACACTATCACCCTGTGCCCACAGCACCAGTGACCACCCATCCCTTGTCCCTTCCCACACCTCCTGCATGCCTGTCATTTGGCCTCCCAGGCTCCCTACCTGTGTGGGCTTGTCCAATGGTGCCCTGTGAAGGAGGCAACAGTGGGAACTGCTCCCCATAAAAGGTTGGAGTCCCAGGTCTGGCGCTGCCCTGCAGGGACTTGATTGTGCTCCGGCCTGTGGTAAACCTGGCGCTGCCTCCTCTGCCACCGGCTCAGCAGCCTTGTGTCAGGCCATAAGGGGCTATTGGCTTCCGTCTCCGTGGGCATCTTCAGCATCTCGTGCCTCCGAGCTTTTGCAGGCACTCAGGGTAGGATGCTGCCTCTGAGAGGCGCTCCTCTGGGAGCGCAGATGGCACTTGTTACATACAGAGTCAGCTCCTGGACGCTGCAGGCTCAGGGCCCGGTGGTGCTGTCCCCAGGGACAGGTCGTCCCTGGAGGCAGCAGGTCCTACTCGTCTGCCTGTGGCCTCGTGCAGGAGGTGAGAGCACGGAGAGCTCTGCGCAGAGCTTTCAGTGTCCTCCTGAAGATGGAGGGCCGTTTCTGCCCAGCCAGGGCCGGCTGGTCCGTGCCAGCATCTGCCATAGTGTCTGGAGGAGGTGAAGGAGACAGCTGATCCTGGTGCACTGCTGGGGACACGGTGGCTGCGCTGGCTTCTCCCTGTGGCTTTCCAGCCAAGGAGGACTCCGTGTCCTGAGAGGGCGCTGCTGTGGGTTCTGGTGTTTTGTTCTTGCTTTGCAGCAGTTCTTGCTGGACGATGGCCGCAGCCTGGCGCACAGCGCTGCTGACAATGCCTTCAGCAGTCGCCATTGTTATATCCTGGCTGTCTGTAGAGCTGCACGGGGCAGGAGGCTGGCTCTGCTCCTGTGTGCCCTGCTCACCAAGCACAGGGGAAGCAGGAGCAGCCTTTTCCCGCTCTTCTAGTGCAGGTGAGCGAGGAGCCACATTGCTGGTCTCTTCCAAGGGAGACTCAGCGTCCTGAGGGGCTGGCAGTGCCAGGGATTCTTCTTCGTGATCTTCAAGAGCTCCCTGCGGAAATGAAGCTGCTGACTCAGCCTGTGAGTGCCCCATGGTGAATGAGCTGGGCGACTCCTGGGTTCCAGAGGGTGGAATCAGGTCCTGGAAGAGCTCTGGGTACGAGGAGTTGATCCAGATAATAGTGATTTTGAAGTCTAGGGACAGCTCCATGTTGCTGTCCTCCTCCTCGCATATCTGCATGTGGGTCGAGGTCCCCAGCATGTCCTCATGTGGCACTTGCTTCTGGTCTGTGCCCTGCTCCTGTCTCTTGCTGTTGGGTTCCAGCTGCCCCAGCACCTCCTTGGTGGTGGTGGTGTCCTCTGTGTATGCCTGCTCCTGAGCTGGTGGGACTGCCAACAGCAGCAGCTGGGACAGCGATGGGGAAGGTGATAGTGCTGCAGGGGAGCGGAGCTGGAATGGCTGAACCCAGGTAGCTTCATCCCTTGTCTGGGTGGGTTGGAGCAGCCAGCGGGGGAGCTGGCTCTGCTGCAGGCCATGCCTCTGCTGCCAGAAGGTGAGCCTTAGCCTGAGCTGTGGCCGTCTGTGCCCACTGCAGGCCAGGGCGCCTGTGTCCTGCTCCCTCATAGGCTTGTTCACAATGGAGAGGACAGTGTGACGACTGGCAGCAGCCTGACCCTGCGCCCGCTGCTGTGGCCTGCTGCCGATCAGGCAGCAGCGGATCCGCAGCACTGGTGCCTCCAGCTTTGCAGCTCGTCCCTGCTGCCCTGGCCCTGCGTCCCTCCCGGTGGACGCTGTCATACAGCCCCGAGGTGTGCTGGCTTCAGGCAAGGAGAGAGCTGGGTGGTCCCTGTGTGGCTCCTCCTCCCTCTGTGCCACTGGCTGCTGGCTCTGTGCCTGGATGCCTGGGCAAACCTTACGTAGGACATCCTTCACCAGGTCCTGGAGCGCTACTTTCGTGTCCTCATCGCAGGCTGTGCCTCTGTGTCTGTATGGGACCAGCCTCCGGTTGCTCCTCACCCTTGGTGCTGTGCCAGGCTCAGGGCGGGTGTCCCGCGGAGGTGGCACCGGCTGTCGGTAGGCGGTGGGTGCTGTGCCGCTAGCCCTTTCCCTGCAGGTTTGGCTGCTGGCAGATGATGGAGAGAGTGGTGGCAGAGGTGGCAGCTGGCCATAAGAGCCAGCCTGTTGCCGTGCCGGAGCCCCGGCTGTTTCCCGGGGTGCCGCTGCCTGGCTTGGCAGCCAGGTTGTGGCACGGGTCACGCTGCCCCGCATCGGTGTGCTGCTTGCGACGGTGGGCAGTCGTACTGTCCGTGCCAGGCTGTCGGTCTGCAAGAGAAGGCAAGAAGCTTGGTGTGAGGAGTGCGGTTCCTTGGGTCCTGGCCCCAGGTGGAAGAGGTACTGTGGGCCACATGTGCTTCCCTGGGGCACCTGCAACCCACTTCCCACTCCCAGTGTCCCCCCAGTTCCCACCCATCCCTTTGCCCTTCCCACACCCTCCTGCCTGCCTACCGTGTGGCCTTCTGGGCTCCATACCTGTGTGGGCTGTCTGACAGCGTCCTGTGAAGTCGAGCAGGGCAGCGGTGGGAGCCGGTCCCTGTAGAAGGCAGAGTCCCAGCTCTGGCTGCCCCGCTGGGGAGTGTGCACCGGCCTGTGGGAAACCTGCAGGCGGGTGCTGGAGGAGGCGGTGTGGGATGGAGGCAGCTGCCTTGGCAGAGCGGCCTCATCCCTCTCCCGGCTGTTCCTCCCGTGCCGCCGGCTCAGCAGCCTTGCGTCAGGCTGGGAGGGGGCGTTTGCTTTGCCTTCCATGGGCATCTGCAGCGTCTGGTGCCTCCGAGCAACCCAGGGGAAGTGCTGCCTCGTGAGAGAGCTGCTCCTCTGGGAGTGCCAGCCCAGGGAGCTGGGGCTCCTTAAATACCCTCCTGGGCACTGCATGCCAGTGGCCTGCCCACAGCCCTGGTTATGACGTCACGATGGCCTCTGGAATTGGTGAGGACAGTCCATGGCAGAAGCCTGGCTGGAGCCATGGGCCCTGCATCACAATGGGGTCACCATGGAGATGCCTGCTCCCCCCACGCCCGTGTCCCAGCCTGCAGCCTCCTGTCCGTTTCTCTGTGTGCGCACCGTAAGGAATCACACTCAGAGAACGACAGGGGAGATGGGAAAGAGCTCATGACCTCTTTCTGAGTCCAGCCATACATCTGTCCCACTGGCTCTGATCATTCCGTCACAGGCATCTATGGGGCTGGTGGATTAGATGTGATGGAGAAGGGGGGATACCTCTCCAATAAAGACTGCCTTTTGGGGTACATCTGAGAGCGTGCCTCAGCCTGCTGTAAAAGAATACCCTGCAGCAAAATGGATCTCCACCCACGCTGTGCAAGTGGGCTGTGTGCCACTGGACCTTGGAGGGCAGGGGGGGGAAGTCATTGTGTAAGTGATGAAGAGGAGGGAAGCTGAAGTAACGAGTCTTAAGGGTGCAAGATGACCACCCTTCTATCCCAGTGCAAGCCTTTTACATTACATAACCAAGGGGAGTGTTTTGCCTGCCTGCCTCCTGGCCCCTACGGGCCCTACGTGGCAGGATGCATCTCAGGATGGAACAGATTCGCAGCTGCGATACAGTGTGGCAACCATTCGACCACTGTGGTTGTCCTGGGCTGCGGCCACGCAGAGTTGGTGCCTTGCTGTCTCAGAGCCTGGATGAGGGCCGAGCCCAGAGAGTGGTGGTGAATGGTGCCACAGCCAGCTGGCGGCCAGGCACCAGTGGTGTGCCCCAGGGAGCAGTGCTGGGCCCCATGCTCTTTAACATCTTTATTGATGATCTGGAGGAGGGCATTGAGTCCATCATCAGTAAATTTGCAGCTGACACCAAGCTGGGGGCAGGAGTTGATCTGCTGGAGGGCAGAGAGGCTCTGCAGAGGGACCTTGACAGGCTGGACAGATGGGCAGAGGCCAAGGGCAGGAGATTGAACACATCCAAGTGCCGGGTTCTGCACATTGGCCACAACAACCCCAGGCAGAGCTACAGGCTGGGGTCAGAGTGGCTGAGAGCAGTCAGGTGGAAAGGGACCTGGGGGTGCTGGTTGATGGTAGGCTGAACATGAGCCTGCAGTGTGCCCAGGCAGCCAGGAGGGCCAATGGCATCCCAGCCTGCATCAGGAAGAGCGTGGCCAGCAGGACCAGGGAGGTCATTCTGCCCCTGTACACTGCACTGGTTAGGCCTCACCTCCAGTCCTGTGTCCAGTTCTGGGCCCCTCAGTTTAGGAAGGAGGTTGACTTGCTGGAACGAGTCCAGAGAAGGGCAACAAGGTTGGTGAGGGGCTTGGAGCCCTATGAGGAGAGACTGAGGGAGCTGGGGTTGCTTAGCCTGGAGAGGAGGAGACTCAGGGGTGACCTTATTGCTGTCTACAACTACCTGAAGGGGGGTTGTAGTGAGGCAGAGGTTGGTCTCTTCTCCCAGGCAACCAGTACCAGAACAAGAGGACACAGTCTCAGGCTGTGCCAGGGGAGGTTTAGGCTGGAGGTTAGGAGGAAGTTTTACCCAGAGAGAGTGATTGCCCATTGGGATGTGCTGCCCAGGCAGGTGGTGGGGTCTCTGTCGCTGGGGGTGTTCAGGGTGAGGCTTGACAGGATGCTTGGTTGCAGGGTTTAGTTGGTTGGGTGGTGTTGGATGATAGGTTGGACTCGATGATCTTGAAGGTCTCTTCCAACCTGCTCTATTCTATTCTATTCTATTCTATTGCGCTCTGCTGGGCACTCTCCTATCTGTTGGGGCTGACAGCCTGTGTGTAAGGGTTATGCTTTTGATGTAGATGTTAGCCAATTGCTTTTGCTATCCTAGTTAATCAATTGCTTTTAATATACATATATGTAGATATCAACTATACATGTATAGACTGTTGTTTATCTATCTATCTGTCTATAATGTGTCTATCTTTCCACTGTGCCTCACCCAAGCTGCAACTTCTCCTTTTTCTGCTACCCCATATCCCCCAGTACAAAAGAGAGAAGAGAAAGGAGCAGAGAAAGTTGCTATTAGACTTAACCAAAACAATGCAGCTAAGGTCAAGCCAAAGGTCAATCCTCTCCAGAGCAGAGAAGCAGGAAGAGAAGAGAGGAATTGTTTTGGCACAAGCAGTCTTATGGTAGCTCTCTCTCCAGGGGGATTGTTTAGAATGATCTCTATTTTCCTTTTCACACCCAACAGTGATTTATTTGCATTTTACTCCGTTCTGCTCAAGATCTGTGAACAATTTTAAAGGCATGGCCTAAAAGTGCCACAATTCCTTTAACTGTGAGATTCCAAGGTGGGTACAAGTTTGCCTGAACTTCCATCGTGGCAGCTTTTGGATTCCACAGCTACTACTGACACAGGCTGAGGCAGCATGAAGGGAATCCCAGCACACACTGGAAACAGAACTTCTCTGTCATGCTGATGTCAATGATCTTGATTGAGAGCTCATTAGCATGACAGAGCATTGATATTTTCCTGCTGACATCCTCCAACAGGATGGCATTCAACAAATCCAAGTGCCAGGGGCTGCACTTTGGCCACAACAACCCCAGCTACAGGCTGGGGTCCGAGTGGCTGAGAGCTGCCAAACAGAAAGGGACCTGGGGGTGCTGATTGACAGCTGCCTAAACATGAGCCAGCAGTGTGCCAGGGGGCCAAGAAGGCCAAGGGGATCCTGGCCTGCATCAGGAAGAGTGTGGCCAGCAGGAGCAGGGAAGTCCTTGTGCCCTGTGCTCAGCACTGGTTAGGCCACACCTTGAGTCCTGTGTCCAGTTCTGGGCCCCTCAGTTTAAGGACACTGAGAGACTTGAAGGTGTCCAGAGAAGGGCAAGGAGGCTGGGGAGGGGTCTGGAGCACAGCCCTGTGAGGAGAGGCTGAGGGAGCTGGGGTTGCTTAGCCTGGAGAAGAGGAGGCTCAGGGGAGACCTCATTGCTGTCTACAACTACCTGAAGAGGGATTGTAGCCAGGAGGGGGTTGGTCTCTTCTCCCAGGCAACCAGCACCAGAACAAGAGGACACAGTCTCAAGCTGTGCCAGGGGAGGTTTAGACTCGAAGTGAGGAGAAAGTTCTTCACTGAGAGAGTCATTAGCCACTGGAATGTGCTGCCCAGGGAGGTGGTGGAGTCACCATCTCTGGAGGGGATCAAGAGGGGATTGGATGTGGCACTTGGTGCCATGGTCTAGTCATGAGGTCTGTGGAGACAGCTTGGACTTGATCTTTGAGGTCTCTTCCAACCTTAGTGATACTGTGAATGGAAGAGTCCTTTTGCTTTGAAGGATGCCTTAGACATGGAGGTTCCTGCTGGCCCAACAGACTTAGTCAATGCAAACGTTCAGGCATGCTGCAGGCAGGACAAATTGATGTCTTTGCTGATAATTTTGGCTGAGTACACTTTAGAAAAGGGATGGGAAAATAAAGCAAGGAGCAAGTACCAGGAATAGATCTTGTACCTGTCTGAGGAGAATCTGCAAGTCTTCACAGTGCTGAATAGAGATTTAACCCTCGAAGACAGCATGTGGGGAAGGGGTTTTCTCAACTACTTGACCACCAAACGTGACGGGAGAAGGGGGATGCTCAGGATGCCAAAGCCAGGCCGGGGACGGTCTCCCCGGGCGGGAAGCTGCCAGGCGCACTTGGCTTGGCTGACATCGCCATCTGGTGACTCGCCGGGGAGGGCAGCCCTTAAAGCCCACACTTCCCACTCTCGTCGCTCTCAGGGACAAGCGAGCCCGTGCCCTGCCAGCACCCTGCTAACAGCAAACCCTTACCGAGGTGCAGCACGCTCCATCCAGCCAAGCCCAGCCCTGCCCTGGCTGCAGCCAGCAGGGGAGAGCTAGCGGCAAAGGTTGCTCCGATGCGGTCGTTTCCCACCAAGGATTAAAGGGATGAGCTTTGGGCTAGAGGGTGATGGTCTTGGGCTCAG